>NW_019417593.1:21896-61156 GCF_000390285.2 Anoplophora glabripennis
CCGCTGGAAAACAGCAAACATAATCCTTATCCCAAAACCCAACAAAGATCACACCATCCCATCCAACTACCGGCCCATTAGCCTGCTCCCGGCTATGAGCAAAGTGGTAGAAAAAATTATCCTAACCCGTCTAAGAACCCACTCCCAAGAACTGCAAGTCATTCCAGACGAGCAGTTCGCCTTCCGACCCAATCACTCCACTGAACTCCAAATCCTTCGCCTTACCGAGCACATCACGGCGGCCTTCAACAGGGGACAGTACACTGGTGCTGTCTTCCTGGACGTCGCAAAGGCCTTCGATACGGTTTGGCATGAAGGCCTACTGATGAAAATGCTCACCAACCAATATCCCATATCCTTTACCAAACTCATAAAATCCTACCTACACCACCGAAAATTCCGCATCCAAATCCAAGATTCCCTTTCCACCACCCGTCCCATGGAGGCCGGTGTCCCCCAGGGCACCGTCCTGTCCCCACACCTATACACCATTTACAACTCCGACATCCCACATCCCCCCAACACCAACATATACTTATACGCCGACGACCTGACAATCACATCCCAATCCGTAGATCCTAGATATTCCGTCTCCCTCCTCCAAAACTCCATAAACCAACTTGAAACCTGGTGCAACAGGTGGAAAGTCAAAATTAATCCCAACAAAAGGTCGGCTATCCTTTTTACCATACGAAAAATTCCTCAAAATCTCGACAGACTGACACTATCCCAGGAACCCATCTCCTGGAATCGACAAACACGATACCTGTGTGTGACGATGGACCAGCGTCTCACGTGGAAACCGCACATCGTGGAGACGATGGCGCGAGCGAAGACCACCAGGGCTAGGCTCTATCCCTTACTCAAAGGTGGAAACACCCTCAGTTTAAGGAATAAGCGAACGCTTATCAAGGTGGTGCTTCAACCGCAGCTAACCTACGCCTCCACGGCGTGGGGTCACGCGGCAAAAAGCCACTTAAAGTCATTACAGGCTGTGGAAAACATAGCCCTCCGCACGGCCTCCGACGCGCCCTGGTACGTAAGAAACACTGACATATTACGAGACTTACAATACACAAACGCTACACAGACAATAAGACAAAACGCGGAGAAACGGTTTGACGTAGCCGCTAGACATGACAATCCCCTCCTCAGGCAAGCCGTTGACTACGTACCCGATGTGACCGACAAACACAAAAGACCTAGACACCAACTTTTTGACCCTGGGTGACCACCCCAACGACATCCCCTCCTGCCCGCTAACTTTTCTGTTTCAGAGACAGCCAGGATCAAGAAACGAAGACAACGACACACACACACACACATACACACCCCCCATACCCTCCTTACCCCTCCCCTCCCGCGCTAGCCTAAGGGCCACCTTAGCAAAGCGCATCCCAGGCTGCATAGCCGCACTACCCTACCCAACCATACCACACATAAACATGACACCACCCCCGGGGTTTACACAGACGAGCCGGCGAAGCAAGAAGAGCGCCAGAAGAAAGGGCCCTAGCCGGCGGGGCCCAGCCAGGACAAAAGGAGGTCCCACAAAGCGCCTACACCGGCCGCATTTGCGGTCGGGGTAGACGACGGATGGGGCCCACCTACGAAGGCTGTCCAGGCCTACACGAGATGAGGCAGGATAAAGAGGGATAATCCTCCTCGATCCTAAATCATTGAGGCCAATTTCTAGCCATGGAATAATGGCGCGTGTGGCGATCGAGATTGGCTTCGCAATTATCTCGAAATCGATAAAACGACATCAAGATTTCAGGAGTCCCGCTGCTATAGTATTTTAAAAATCAAATAAATCTTCTGTAAGCATCGAAGGAACCTAAGAAAAACAAATATCTAAATATATGGAATTGTTGGCGATATTGTGGAATTTTGACAGAATCAGTGTATACTTTATGTCGGCATCATTGGCAACACTGGTTGTGGTGTGGCGTCAACGTCGCGTCTGTTTAATTTTTAGCTTGTTGTTACCTCATTTGTCTATGGCTTGTTGCGTGCCTAGGTTGCGTGGTTTGTTTGTAGCTGTTGGACAGTATTCGGTATTCACTTTACGACATTAAATTTTGATTTAGGAGCCATCTTTGTAATTTGGTGAGTGTAAATTTCAAAAAATATACAGATAATCCTTTGAAGAAATATCATTTTTATATGAAAATGGTTGAAGCCGAATATATTGCGATAATGTTCTGCACATATTTTCTTTTTGTCTTAATTGTGAGTTGATATAATTTTATGTGTGCCGTAGTTTACATTATAAAAAAGCACAATGGCTGACGCTGATGATCTATTAGATTATGAAGATGAAGAAAATCCAGAGCAAACTGCAACAGAAAGCGTGGGAACGGAACCGCAAAAAAAGGGTGTAAAAGGTACTTATGTCTCGATTCACAGTTCCGGATTTAGAGATTTTCTGTTAAAACCCGAAATTTTAAGAGCAATTGTGGACTGCGGCTTTGAACATCCCTCTGAAGGTAAGAATTATAGTACATATTTTGGGGTTATAATCTTAATGAACTTTATTTAACAGTACAGCATGAGTGTATACCACAAGCTGTTATTGGAATGGATATTTTGTGCCAAGCAAAGTCTGGTATGGGTAAAACGGCAGTATTTGTATTAGCTACCCTGCAGCAATTGGAACCCACAGAAAATGTTGTTTATGTTCTCGTAATGTGCCATACACGTGAACTTGCTTTTCAAATTAGTAAGGAATATGAAAGATTCAGTAAATATATGCCTGCAATTAAAGTAGGTGTATTCTTTGGTGGCCTCCCTATTCAAAAGGATGAAGAAGTGTTAAAGAATAATTGCCCTCATATTGTAGTTGGGACCCCTGGTCGAATTTTAGCTCTTGTCAGATCTAAGAAACTGAATCTAAAACATCTAAAACATTTTATTCTTGACGAATGTGACAAAATGCTGGAATTATTAGGTAAGTTCATATTAATATGTTTTACAGTAGAACCTCGATTATCCGGGTCGGCTGGGACCAAACCGTTGCTGAATAATTGAAAACACGGTTAATTGAAATTATGCTCAAACTCGCCAAGTTTGCAATGGTAATTATTTACTTTGGTGGCACCACCTCCAATTTTCACAAAATTTTGTCTACCCCCCCCTATTTTCGATGGTGCTGAACACGAATCTGAAGTTTTTTTGTGCGGTCGAACCCAGTTTTTGAGAAAAAAATGTTTCAAAATTCTAACCTGAATATTTCAGATAACACTATGTAAAACTGTATATTTTATGTAGCTTTCAGAACATCTGTAATAAACAATGAACATTGTTTAAGAAACACATTTTCCCAAAGAACTAGTTATAATACACAAAAAATATTTTGAATATGTTGGAAATGTAATGTTCACACTATTAAAACCAGTGGATAAAACAACACTAAAATCATTTAAAATTTTGGAAAAAATTCTTATCAAAACATTTAAATTTTCTCTAACCTTAAACATTGAATGGCCATATGGTGGCAAGGAACAAAAAGGTTTGTTTCATCCCACTGTTTCATATACCCTGCGTGTTTTCCGTAATATTTTTCAACAAGTGCAGACAGCGGAAGCACACTGGAGGGACTGAATCAGAAAATATTAAGTCCCAGTGCACTAGCTTGTCAGCTTTATTGCCATTGCACCGCTCGTATCCCTTGACCCAGCATACAGATGCTATTGCAAACTGAGGCCAGGACCAGTGACTGGTGGCATTTCCATACTGACCTGGTCATTATCTTATGATTACATAAAATAAGTAATGCTTATCTATTGTCTAGATTCTAATGGTTTTACCCGCAGTGCACCTACGCGCAATTTCTTTGGCGGCTATGGTTATACCTGCTAATTCCGTTTGTAGCATGCACATCCATAAAATAATTTGTCCTATTACCTGATTCGCACAAACATCTCATTTTTTTGTTTTAAAATATGTAAGTCGATTACTAAAACAGGTCAACCGTAAAAACACAGCATAAGTAAGTTTTTTTTAGTTAATATTGCGACGATATTGCACAAGAAAGGCATTTAAGGGAAAATCTACTGGAAAGGACAATCTTTTTGTGTTAATTAAACACTTGAAGCATATTCCTACATACAGTTCTCATAATATTTCGTTTGTTCATAATTTTCGAGATCAGAAAAAGAAAAGAAAGGAAGCTAGATGCTTAAAAAATTTATGCTTCCCATTTTTTTATGATAGCTACCATTCTGGCTCGTGCCACACTGCGTAAAATGTCAAATACTAACATAAATATAAAATAAAAGAACATCCTACCAGACCTCGTTTGTTTTTTTTTAATGAAATCTTATTGTTAATTCATAATAAATATTGTTTATCAACCAATTGTGCATTTTAATGAAATATTTGAAGAATATTCCTACATATACATAAGTATTTATTATAATTTTCGAGTTGAAAAAAATATTAAAAAACCGTATGGTGCGTTTTGAAAAAAAAAAAAAAGTCACGCGACGGACTTGAATCAGCGATCTCGTGACTGTCAGTCCCGAAAGCTACCAATCAGTCCACGCTCCCAGTTGAAGAATGTGAATCTAGTGGATTTACCTGTCGGGTAAAACTTCAAAATTGATTATCTCGGTAATTTATGAACGTTGCGTTAAACTACTTCGAAAAATTCTTATTCAAGGTCCAAACTACACGTACCATAAATATCAAAAATTACAAAAATCCGACTACCTTACCTACTCCTTGTTAAAGCAGACAGAAATTCTAAAAAATAAGTAAACTTTTATTTTAAATTCAAATAAAAATAGCTTAAAACAATTTTCGGGTTGGTTGCTACGTCGTCAGTTTAGGTTTCTTAACATTTCGAGAGACGTGACATCGCTCTCTTTCTCAGAAGTAACTGAAAATTTTCGAGTTTTTTAAAAGAGCGATATGGCTCTCGAAACATCAAGAAACCTAAACCGACGACGTGACAACCGGTTCAGAAATTGTTGTACTATTAACAACTGCCTGGGTAGCCTGCAAACCAAATAAAAGTAGCTTTGACATGTCATATTCATTGAGTATACTTTTATCATAGGGGTAAAAATAAATAACTGACCGTATTTCACATAATAAAGACAAATTATACACAATGATTTATTTCAACTTAAGAAATCAGTTCATATGATAAAAAAGTATAAAATCAAGAGGACATAATTTGATTCTTCACTATATAGAATATTTTACATTGGATTGTAGTTTTTAAGGGTAGGGAACGCAACACTTCATATGAGTATATTCGTATTATCCATGAAAGGCTCCTATAAAAATTAGGCAGTGACTGTATGCATAACTATTTAAACGCTATTATAAAATTGTAGCTACATCCGTCACAACCGGTTAAGGGGTTAAAATAACGAAGTTGCTATATCAACTTCTAGTGTAACTGGAAAAAATGGGGAAAATATTTTAGTTAAATCTTAGGGTTAAAAATCTAGGCCTACAAATTTTGAAATTTTTAGATTTCTAGTACAATACATTTTTCATATGCTTTGGTATAAAGCACAATTTTCATGCTATAAACTATACAAGGTGTAACTTTGAGTGGGGTCATCAACAATTAATTTTTTTCAAATTCCGGCGTGAAGACTTATCCTTTTTTTTTTCACAATTTTCTTGCCCCACCCCTGGACAAGATAATGTAACTTACAAACTATGGTGCCCTTTAGTCATAGAGCATGCACAATTTTAGGAGGTGGTTACCAAAGTTATTTTTATGAAAAAAAGTTCATATAAACGTAGGTCGAAATATGCTTCGTTTCTGAGATACAGTATTTAAAATTTAATTTTTTATTTATTTTTATTAATTAAGTATTTCAAAGAGTTTTGAACATCCTGTATCTCAAAATCGAAAAACTTTTTGCCCACATTCAAATCAACTTTTTATTTTCAATATTGAATTTTTACTTTGACCACGCTTTATTAAAAGAGACCCTTAAGGAGGTTCTATACCGAAAAAAATTTGTAAGAAAGTTTTCAAAACATTGAAATCTGTTAATAAATATACAAACTGCCTCGTGTAAAAATATCAGATCAATTTTCATTGTAGTTTTTTTGAAAAATTAAAAATTATGCTCATACACAGATGGCTCTTATGGGAGTTGGGGAGAAAATTTTAATTTAAACGTTAATATTGCTTTTAAAAATGGTTAAGAACAGGAAAATAAAATTGTAATTAAAGAATTAAATATTACTAAACATTTTAAAACAATAAAAATATGCACTTACAATGTAATTATTAAGTTAATGGATGAATAGATAATAGACTAAGAGCCGGAAAGGAAAATTTCCCTAATCATTTTAGGCACTGTAAGAGTCTACAGGGTGTCTCACATTTAAATAGCAGGACTTCAGGAATCAGTAGAAGACCTCATTTTGAGTCTAAAAGTTCCTATATACAGGGTGTCTCACATTTAAATAGCAGGACTTCAGGAATCAGTAGAAGACCTCATTTTGAGTCTAAAAGTTCCTATATATATATATGGGTCCTAAAACGCTTCGTTTTTGAGATACAGAGCGTTCAATTTTATTTTTGTTTTATTTATTTATTTTTTAAGTAAATAACCGCTGACAAAAAAAATCATCATGTTGCGGCGAGAGGCTTAGTATTTGAGGGCAAATAATTTGACACAGAAAATCATCGCATATTAGTTACAGTGGTAGAGATAGAGGGGTCTATGCATATTTTTATAAAAAAAAAAGTATAGCCGATTTGATATTTTGCAAATGTTTTCGAAAAATATGAAGGAGCTTTCAATTTTACCCAGAAAAGGCCCTTTTGTCCAAAGTCGATAGGAGGCGTTTTCAAGAAAAACCGAAAATACTGTTTAGAAGTCAAATTAAGAAAAACCGAAAATACTGTTTAGAAATCAAATCAGACTTGAAATGTCATTCTAATATTGACATTTGCGCTTATTTTATTATAGTTTCTAATTGTGTGTAGAGTATTAAAAAAAATTGCAACAAATTCAAAATGCCGTTTAAGTTTACGAACCAAGAATACGCAGATATTCACTTCGTATACGGGTTTGCCAATGGGAACTCGGCAGAAGCTGCTAGGGAATATCGGAGACGATTTCCTAATAGAAGACAGCCGCATCCACACGTTTTTATTAATATTCATCAACGTTTCGCTAATGACGGATTGAATCTGGTCCATAGGGATCGCAACATAATTAACGTTAATATTGGCAGAAATAGGAGGAATCAGCGAATCTTGCACGAATTTGACAGAGATCCCACGACGAGTACCAGAAAAATTTCCAGGATTATTGGTGTTTCCAGGTGCACTATTTCTAGAACATTAAGACGAGATCATAGACATCCCTACCACTTACAACCTGTTCAGGGTTTACGTCCGGGTGACGAGGAACATAGAATAGCTTTTTCTCGGTGGATTCTTAACTCAATTGAAAACGACGGAAATTTTTTATCACACATATTATGGACCGACGAGTCATGTTTTACTCGTCGAGGTGTGACAAATTTACACAATCAGCATGAGTGGGCACATGAAAACCCGCATGCAATCAGACCACGAAATTTTCAGCACGAATTTAGTGTTAATATTTGGCTCGGCGTTTATAACAATTGTCTTTTCGGCCCTTACATCTTACCTCAACGACTGAATTCTGCGAATTTCTTAGAGTTCTTAGAAACCGAGAGTGCCAACATGTGTGAGGAAATTCCTCTGAATTTAAGAATGCGAGCATGGTTTCAACTTGATGGCTGTCCAGCTCATTTTGGCCGAAATGTCAGGAACTGGTTGAACACCCACTTTCCCAAAAAGATCAGATCCTCTGATCTGACGCCCCTAGATTTTTTCCTCTGGGGTTTTACTAAAGAGAGAGTTTATACCACTACTGTGGACACAAGGGATGAACTTATTCGTCGGATTCGGAACGCATGCAGTGAAATCAGAGACAATAACTTCATTCAAATGAGACGTTCTATTCAGCGTCGGTGTCAGTTATGTATCGAAGAAAATGGTTTACATTTCGAACATTTACTTTGATGTAATATGGTTTTCGTTATTTATTTTTGTATTTCTTTTCATTTAACTAGTTAAAGACAATTTTAACCGAATTTTTGAACTACATATTTAATTTAGTTGTAACACAATGTTTAATAGTATATTACGTAATAAGTGTTGTAAAAAGCATTTTACGCACGAATGGGAAAGTTACGCAAGACGCCGCGTAGCGGCGAGTGCGTAATTCTATGAGTGCGTAATTGCATTACATCACGTATTACGTACTATACTTTACCTACGACCACTACTTTAAATACTTAACACCGTCTGCGATCAATGCAAGATTCCTATTACGTCGTATTCACGGCCAATTGTTTTTTTCTGGTGCCAAAAATTTTGTATGGCACTTTTGTATAAAGACTATAAAGTGGAATAACTTGCTTCCGAAATTTATGCCATTCAGGAAATAATTATTTTTACCTCGAGAAAAATGGCGTTAACTTCAGAGCACTCACAATTATGTAATAAATTTTTTTTAGCCAAATATTTTGTACGACACATATTTTTCGTTATTTTAGAGCATAAGTAAAACTCTGAAATTGGTGCAGTACATTTCTCAATAATTTTTTGGAATAGGGGTTGAAATGAGAAAATTTGTGTTAGGGTAAAAGCTCTTAGAGCCAGTGCATTCGTACGGCATAGTAAAATACAACTTTCCAATAAATATCTTTATTTAAAATCAGGCACGCTGTACAGTTTTCTATTTTACATTAGTAAAAATATTTGGAAAATGAAAATTATTTATTCTTTCCAGAACCGTTATTTTTGTACAGCATAAGGATTTTATGTCTTATTTTTTTAATGTCTTGGGTTGAAATGCCGTCAATTTCTATTTAATTAATTTACCCGGCCCAAAATTGGAAAGTTTGATTTTCCGCTGACCACCCATGTGCCACGGAGAATTGATGGCACAGTGCTCAAATATTTTCATTTAGGTTGTAGTATTTAAGTCATAGACTCTTATGGTGCCTAAAATGATAAGAAAAATTTTCCTGCTCATAGTCTGTAACGTTTTGATAAATTTGAACAAACATCTGATCCAATGAAAGGAAATATGGCAACACTGTACGCTATATTTAACGCTTCGACTGACGCGCTATATTTGAATAGCTCGATTATAGACTACAAAATTATTTTAGTCGAAAACATAATATAGTAATAATTAATATTAAATAAATTTTTCGTGATCCAATGCAATATAATAGCAATTTGAAACAAAAATTGAAAGGATTTCTTCGTAAAATGAATAGTATAGATGTTGTGTCATAATCTTCAATTTGACAACGTGGCGTGTCACTACCATACACTGAGCTTCTTGATAGTTATCATATGGATTATCGGTATGCACATTTTACTTGTATCTCATCAATCCACATTCTGTTTCATACGCATTTTATATTGCTTTTCAGTCATTACTTTTCCTTTGTACCTTGGATGTTCATTCATGTTTACAGTATACGCACTAACCACAGTTGACAGTTGGTCTAACTTTTACCACCACACCAAACTGATGTGAAATATTGCCAGATTTCACCCATAGTTTTACAAGCTCTTAATGAAAAAATATATGCGAGCTAATATGTGTTGTATAATAAATTATATTTAACTTGCTCAAATTAGTTTACGTAAGGGTGGTACTACAATGAAACTCCCATGTATAAGCATAGATTTCTCTCATGCACCGCCTGCCCCGCAAGAGATCTATCGAACCTCCTTAAGAACTGGGCTGTGTATTGTCAAATTTAATTTTTGCCAAGAGGTTTGGCACGTTAATTTTGTTGAGTGGGTGTTTGCCACGAGGTCTACCGTCCCACAAAAACTAAAGTTTTATTATTTTAAATAAGATGATAAACTATGAAACAGTAGTTAACAAGTAATCTAACAGAAAACTCAAGTAATAATAAATAATGATAAATGAAATACACAAAAATATATAACTAGTAATACCTGATTTTTATAACAACATTTAAGATTTTGTGGCAAATCTTCGAGTACTGGTACCAGGATCCTCTTCCACAGCGTTTAAAATTCCTGTTTCAAAGATTCCATAGTCTTAAATGCTGAATTAATCCGACAAACATTTTCTTATTCGGTACTTATATATCGCCGTAATCTATCTGATATGGTTTTCTTTTCTCCTGACAAAAAGTAGGCTCTAACCATATGAACTTTTTCTTTATTTGTATACATGCTTATAATGTACAGAAACTTGAAATTAAAATACAAAATTTTACTGTATTGTCACTGAATACTGAAATAAATAACTTTATAAGATTATAACACTTACACCACATTTTATGTACAATGTTCCCCAAACCAATAATGTCGAAGACTAAACAGTTAACAAATATGCTCGCAAATATGCAACCAAATGAAACAGTGCAGTTTTCAGCCATTATTGTTTTAAACAGGTGTCGGCTCTTCCCCGCCTTCAAAGGCAAAGTATACCGCAACAGAGCAGCTGTTTTTTTGTGTCTGATGCCTTGTCCACATTAACATTGAAAAAAATATTGTAATTTTCAAATAAGTCGTAATATTAAATTAATCTTCACAAAATTATTTATTTAATAGTTGATTAACAAAAATATTTACAATTAGTAACGTAGCCCTGTTCCAATATTAGTTAATATTTAATAAGTCACGTAAAAATTGTATGTATTGATTTAACAACTGGCAACGTTCATACTGCACTAACACAACTTCACATACAAATTCCGGGTGTCCCAGTTTACGTCACTCAGTGGCAGCGTACTCAAAAAACTGCATTTTAAAAAACTAATTATAACTCGACTATTCATTTGTTTTAAAAAAAATAATTTCAGATTGACTGACCCTCACTTAAAGTTACACTCTGTATATAGTTTGATCAAGAAATAAGTTATAGTATCAACTGAAGATATCTTGTTCTTATTTTTTTTTTAATGTAAACTTGTTTTCTTGCCCTAATAATATATTATTAAAAATATAGAAAGCCTGGTTTTTTGTGATTTTTTTATATGTAAAATTTTCAGTAATAAACAATTATTTTTTTTATTGAAAATATAATGCCTTAGGATTGTTCTATGCCTATTAAGATAGTTTTATAACAAATTTAAAGAAAACATCTTAATTATTTTTCTACACACCAATAAATTAACAAAATGCAAAAGAAAATTTTGTGACGTGCAACTTAAATGTCATAAAATCAAAAACTAAACACCTTAGGATTATTCTACATCTTCCAAAACAGTGTGCCAAATTACAGGAAAAAATATGTTAGTTATTACATGAGAATTGGATATGTGATTAATAGAAAATTTATATTGTTACTGTTTTTAGTTTTTATATATAGTTCTTACATTTAATGTTTTTTTGTACATAACCATTTAACCATACTTGTATTTAAGGACGTAACACAGAAAACCAGACACACTGTATATATGAAATTCCTAAGTTTGATAAAGCATAATCAACAATGCATCAAGACATACAGGAGTACATTCACATAAAACTTCTGACATTGTTAGCCTCTTTCGAATGTATACATTGGAAGAAGCCTAGATATTGTTTGACAACTCATCTGAAAGCACATGTCAGGTTCAGTCCATCACATCACTTCTACGATTACTTAGTTTTTAGACTTTTTAAAAAAAGTTTCAGCCTAGTTAGAGAATATGAATTTAAATAAAAATTATCTTAAGAAAAGCGTTTTTATGCATAATTTTTAGAAAATCTAAGCATGTTAGAAACAATATCTCTTCACTTTACCAGTCAGACAAGTTTCCTCCAGGGTTTACAATCTGACAATACATTCAGATTAAGGAAAAAAGGCATATTTTTACTTCTTATGTTTTTCATTACATTTCGTGAACTTTACATGCCTGTTGAATATACAGAAAAGCGCGCACAGTACTATAAACATAATTACAACCCACAAAATGCTTTAATGAAATGAATGAAATTAATCTTATTGAGTATTTATACAAAATTCTCAACGAAACAGGAGAAATACATTCCGGTATTTATATGGGTGCCCATATTTTCTGTGATCTTTCACTTCGTAAAATTAAAGGAATCCTTGTATTTCAATATTTTTATAGTTCATATGGATTTTCTTGTTCTATCATTGTCTTAGAAAAAGTGTGATTTCTTTCTATATAAAACGCCAGCCTTAAACAATTTCTGCATACTATCTTCGAAATTAATTAATTGAAATTCTCTAGAAAAGTTCATTGCTACATCATATACAGGGTGTCTCATAATTAGCTGCCAACCCTGAACAGGCCGATTCTATGATCAAAACTAAGTAAAAAAGTTCATATGGATATGGGTCCGGAAATGCTTTCTAAGGGCACGGACCCATTGAAGAGGGAGGAATGGAAAACATTTTTTTGCAATATCTCTCAATCGCGTTGTGATAAATGAATGAAATTTGCTATATACACAGCTAAATTTTGATGAGCAATTTGATGGACTAATCCATTTATTTCCACAAGGTCCATTGGGATGGGTACGGGGGGGCCCTTGGTACTTTGCGTGTGTAACTTCTTCATCTTTGACTTTTTAACAAATTGGACAGCAAATTCCGTTTTCCCGAACTGTTTTACGTTAAAAAGGTACTCTTGTTTCAAATCGTTATCTTTAACGGTTTCTGAGAAAATCGCTCTTGAAT
Organism: Anoplophora glabripennis; assembly: GCF_000390285.2. Taxonomy (NCBI): domain Eukaryota; kingdom Metazoa; phylum Arthropoda; class Insecta; order Coleoptera; family Cerambycidae; genus Anoplophora; species Anoplophora glabripennis. The sequence continues at coordinate 34,604 of NW_019417593.1, forward strand.
TAATCCCACTTTGGTCAATTTCATAGTAATTTAAACAAAAAATAATAATAATAATTTAATACGTAATCAGTAATACACATTATTGATGTAGAACAATTATGATATGATGATTTGTTTATGGCTTTTGCGATGGTAATGCTGCGCGGCAGAACGCGAGTACGGCAGAAGGTTTCCAAACAGAAGGCTGACATCAAGGAGGACATTCCTCACTGTATTCCGCAATTTAGCTGCAACCGTCACTTTTCGAAGGGATCATAAGATGGAAACTTAATTTTGATAACAGACAACAAGCTATTTTAAAAACTGTTCAAAAAACCCTCCACCTTCTCTGATACAAAGTCTTGCCCTACGTGTAACACTTCTCGAAGCTATTAAGATGCTAAAACGGTTTTGACGAATTTCATTGGCTGCATCATTGATACGCTGCAGCAATTCCTCACGGGTATCGACTTCGGTGGCGTAAACTTTTTGATTTAGATATCCCCAGAAAAAGAAGTCCAGCGGGGTTAGGTCGGGAGAACGCGGCGGCCAAGCTACCGGTCCGTGCCTCCCTATCCACCGTCCAGCGAAATTTTCGTTTAGGAAATTTAGAACATTGCGACCACTATGTGCCGGGGCTCCATCGTGTTGAAAAAACATGTTACGTCGTAAATTTAGAGGCAGATCATCGAGAATTTGGGGAAGATTTTCTTGAAGTAAGTTTAAATAAAGATTTGAATTGAGACGTTGTGGAATTTCAATAGGTCCAATCAGAGTGTCGTGAATTATTCCCGCCCATAAATTTATGGAAAACCGTTGCTGGAAGTTTGTTCTCCGAACAACATGTGGGTTCTCTTCTTCCCAATAATGAGAATTATGAAAATTTAATTTTCCATTTCGGGTAAAAGTAGCTTCGTCACACCACAAAATTTTGGAAGCTTGCTCGTTGTCCAGCGACAAAATCCAGCGACAAAATTGCATACGTGGCGCAAAATCTTCTGGTATCAAGCCATGTACACGTCGATAGTGATAGGCATGTAGACCTTGTCGCTTTAATATTCTTCCAACCTGAAATGTTAGTAGCACATCTAATCAATTCTGTTAAGGAAATCTTTAAGATATGTAGTACCGTTGGCCGAGGAACATTTATTTGCCTTGAAATGTTCCGTATGCTAGTCGTAGGATCTTGTTCAATAGCGTCAAGGACCTCCGCTTCCCTATTAATCCTGGGACGTCCTTGACCCGGTGCCTTTCGAAAAGTGGCGGTTGCAGCTAAGTTGCGGAATACCGTAGGGAATGTCCTCCTTGATGGCAGCCTTCGGTTTGGAAACCTTCTCCCGTACTCGCGTTCTGCCGCTGCAGCATTACCATCGCAAAAGCCATAAATAAATATCATATCAACTAACTCTTGTCCCGTAAACTCTTCCATTTTTTTCGCTTAGAACTATTAAATTGGCAATCGGGTTGACAATACTTTGACATAAGAATACCTTGATAATTTTGTTTAAATTACTATGAAATTGACCAAAGTGGGATTAATTCAAGAGCGATTTTCTCAGAAACCGTTAAAGATAACGATTTGAAACAAGAGTACCTTTTTAACGTAAAACAGTTCGGGAAAACGGAATTTGCTGTCCAATTTGTTAAAAAGTCAAAGATGAAAAAGTTACACACGCAAAGTACCAAGGGCCCCCCCGTACCCACCCCAATGGACCTTGTGGAAATAAATGGATTAGTCCATCAAATTGCTCATCAAAATTTAGCTGTGTATACCAAATTTCATTCATTTATCACAACGCGATTGAGAGATATTGCAAAAAAATGATTTCCATTCCTCCCTCTTCAATGGGTCCCTGTGCCCTTAGGAAGCATTTCCGGACCCATGTTCATATGAACTTTTTTACTTAGTTTTGATCATAGAATCGGCCTGTTCAGGGTTGGCAGCTAATTATGAGACAACCTGTATAATTATAACAGGACTGTTATTAAACAGTTTGTAATTATTGTTTCAGATATGAGAAGAGATGTACAAGAAATCTATCGTAATACACCGCATGGCAAACAAGTTATGATGTTTAGTGCTACACTCAGTAAAGAAATTCGACCTGTCTGCAAGAAATTTATGCAAGATGTAATTGAAACTTCTTATTCTACACCATACTTGACCTACGCACCCGCTCGCACTGCTGTAATTTGAAAAAAGGAGGGTTTATGAATTCAGAATGTATAGTAAAATTTAAAATTGGGTTTAAAATGATGTCTTGTTAAGCTTGGTTCCTATTATACTGATAACTTTGTAAAATTTTATCAAAGGGAGTACCGTTCGCGTTTAGCGCATTGTAGCCCAACGAGTAGGTAATGGGTGGGCTGGGCTAAGAAGAAGGATGCAGAAGAGGAACAGAAGATGAAGATTAATTTTTATTGGGAATCGCGTTGTCTTGGCCGAGCTACAATGTAAAAAATTACATATGCTCCCATTAAATGGTGTCATCGTTTTACGTTCAATGTGTGGAGTTATTTTTTTTATTATTGTCATGATTTATGTTGGATGGAAAGCAGCGATGCAGGGATGCGATTGTCCTAACTGTATGTACGATGGATCACCCCATACCTTCGTAACTGCAGTAAAACATTAATTTCCCATTTTTTTTATATACTTGTTTTTTGATATTCCTAATATGCAGCAGGCCTCTTGTATCCGTGGCAGTTTGGTTGCACTGTCTTCCGAGGGTAGTAACAAGAATGCCATATTGCAAGGGTGGCTTTCTTGAGTTAAAATAAATCAATTTGGATTAAGTTACTTTAGTACATTTTCCTTAAAAAGCTCGGCGGTTGCAGTGGGCTTACAGAGTTTTGAATAGAAAATAATGTAGATACAAATTTAACAAAAAAAAAAAGGTTTGATCTCACTAGAAAATACGTGGTTGTCTGTAACAAATAAGTGCAATAGAAAATTGAGATCAATTTTTCACTATTTTATCAATCTGCAACATGTACATCTTTTTTACACTAAATGAAGCGGTGTTTCAAATAAACATATTTTTTCAAAATTATTTAAAAAAAGATAACCTGTATGTTTTAGATAAAAAATAAATTTATATTCATATTCAACTATTTCGAAAATGCCTTCAACCAAGTTTTATTGACATATTAAATAAAAAAAAAAAAATTGTGGAATGTGTCAAAAATTTAGTTGAATACCCGAAACTTTTGAAGGAAACAAAAAAGTTAACTTGGTCTTAATCAGTTTGTTTTTATTCAAGGGAGCTACCGTTGAACTATAGCAGTTTCATAACTGGTTACCCTACATTTAAAAAAATCTATTTTTTTTATTTAAGTTACCGATAAATAGCTTTTATATCATTAGACAAACAAAATTTTATCTACAATATAATAATTATATATGTACAGGACATTTCAAACATGTTGCCTCAGTCTTGTACACGGAAACAAAAAAAAAACAAAAACAGAATTCAACTTATGGCTTCAAATGGGATTTAATGGATCCATCTTATGCCAAAAATACAGGGTGGCTGCCAAAGTATTCGAGATACTTCATATAGGAATTATTAATTTTATGCAAAAATGATTCTTTTCACCTTTCTCGAATTCCCAATGGTTCTTGAAATGTTGGGTTCTCAGTTCGCGTGGGTAGTTGCTAAAGAGTAAATTACATTGTTGTGACTAGAGGGCTAGGTAATTTTAATAATTAGCAACTTGGCTGGAATTAGAAAAAAATTGTTGTTTGTCAGTTCATTGGCATCATTGACAATTGGTTCTTTAATATTTTTTGGGTCATTTCTGTTAAAATCATGCCTTTAATTTATTCAAATGAAGAATACACATATATGATATTCGTGTATGGATATTGCAACGGTAGTACCACTGCATCAGGGAATATCAACGACGATATCCAAACTGCCAGCTTCCCGACAAGCAAACATTAAATAGAACCTTCACAACTCTTCCATTAACAGGTGTGTTCCTTTAACCGACTTGTTGAAGAGAAGTTATGCGAAGAAACAATGCTCAGAAGTGCTTGAGCTCTGTACTGGACAAAGTAGGACGACTGTGCAAGACACTGCGAGAAAACGGACTGCATCGCCATCATTACCAACCGATACAAGAACTTCCCTTCATGGATTTTCCCTAGAATTCGTCTTTGTGAATGGTGGAGCAATCATCTGCATACTTTTTCAAGAACCCTTTCTTCGTGACGAGCCACACTTGAAGAAATGGAATCAACAATTTCCACAAAAATCATGTGTAGGCAATCGAAAACCCTCATGCTATTTGAGATCCATTTTCAGAGAAGATTCTTCTCTAAATGTTTGGGCTGGAATAATTAATAATAAAGTTATTGGACCACATTTCTTTGAGGGAAATTTGAACAGCTAGATGTACCGGGCTTTTTTTGAGAACAATCTACCTCTACTGCTTCAGGGCATTCCTCTTTAAATCAGAAGGATGATGTTATCTTTAAATGATGGTGCTCTGTCCCATTATGGAAGAGGTATCACTAATTTCCTCAATGAAAAGTATCCAAATTGATGGATAGGTTGTGGTGGTCCCATTGCTTGGCCATCGGGATCTCCAGATCTCAACCTATTGGAATTTTTCATGTGGGGACATGTGAAGATACTTACCTAATCAGTGAGAAAGCCTTATTGCAGGGACCAATTCATTGAGAAGATTCATACATACATCTCATTGATGAAGTGAAAAACAATATGGCACCGCCCTGGTCACATTGAGCAGCTTTAATATATTGTCATTACATTTTTATTAAAATAAACCACATTTTTTTCCAATATTTCAAGAACCATTGGGAATTTGGGAAAAGTGAATAGAATCATTTTTGCTTAAAATTAGGCATAGAATTCATATACGAAGTATCTCGGATACCTCGGCGGCTACCCTGAATAACATAGTTAACAATTGGTTCCCTACTAATAGACCCAAATACTTTCTAAACAAAAGTATTGCATTTTTCTGAGCAACTTTCAAATTTTTTTGCAATTAATCCCTTTAGAAAAAAAAATTTAAACTAAACATGTTAGATATAAGCAGTACAAGTATTTCATAAAAGTAAGTCAACAAATACCACCATCTCTAAATGTTTATGAAACTTTTGTGAACATCTTTACTAGAATCACTTCTTTTTTATACTTATTCCCTTTAAATAGAATCCATTGAATTTTTTCATAACAAAATCTTTGTTTCTATGTAGTGTAAGTTTACAGCTACGTATTAAAAAACAACAATAAAATTTATATTTTGACTAAACGCAAATTTCAACAGTCCAGAAACATGCATCCGAAACACGTTTCCAGCCTATTTTAATAGTGAATATTTAGCCGCACATATTTGTTGTTTGAGACTGGAGCATATGCTATATGTTGTATTCAGTTTGTATAAATAATTTTAAATCAATCTATCAAAACATTTTTTATTATTTGATAAAGTGGCATAATTTTGTCCAAAATTTTGATTTATAATTTAGTTCTGTAGTGTTATATTTCATTTTTGAAAAATTATGTTATTTTTTTATTTTCATTGCCAACTTATGCTGTTTAGTGGTTGAAGTGAAAGCTAAAGATTTAAAACGATTAAGATTTGTTCAACTAATATCTAATGTGCTTTTTTATATTTATTTTTCAGAATATTTCTGCTGTAGCAAAAAAAAATTCAAAAATCATACATTTTTCTTATATCTATATACAGGGTGTTTCAGAAAGACCTCCCGTAAATCCAGGCGGTGATAGTATGACAAAAATTAAAAATTTTTATCTTATGAACTATATCAGGGTTTGTAGTGACCTGGAAAACCGATAATACCGGGAAAAGTTGGGGAATTCATTATTCTTTATAAAAAACATGGAATAGTCTGGGAATTTTAAAGTATTCACGAAAGTCGGAGAATTTAATGTTTGCAACTGGAAATTTTGTGTAAACCGGCTCTGGGTTCTTAAATGAGAAAACTATTTGTGATTTTGAAATTTTTATAAGAGGACTTTGGGTATAAAAAAGATATGGAGTCCAGTCTAGAAAAAGTGTAATATAAACACCATTTAGTGTGTAAAAATGATCTGCAAGTGACCTGATTTTTTTTTATAAATAAGGGAAAACCTGGAAGTCAGGTAATTCTATATTAATTTTGAACTATCTACCCTGTATATGTCTATCTCTTTGTTTTCGAGATACAGAGCAACAAAATAAAAATTTTAAAATAGAATTTTTACTAAAATTTCCAAACGGTGCGAAATATTTTTATGAAATTTGGTATTAACTCTTACAATATTACGGTGTATAAAATAAGTGACTTTTCTCAAAGTAGGCTTATGTCAAAACTTATTGATAGATGTCTCATAAATAAAGCATAAATTCTTAGTAATATTTAAAACTAATTAACTTTATATCAAAATTTTAGTGATTTTTAGTGACTGTAGTTAGTAATGACTAATTACAGTCTCTAAAATTTTGATACAAAGTTAATTTGAGTTCAAAATATTACTAAGAATATATGCGTTGTTTATGAGACATCCATCAATAAGTTTTGACAGCCTACTTTGAGAAAAGTCGCTTATTTTATACACCATAATATTGTGTTTAATTAAGTCTTTTTTCTCGAAAACCATTCACCTTAGGAAGACCTAACAAGAGTACATTATTTTTAGAAAATACAATTGTACATTAAAAATTGGAGCCCCGATGGTGAAAAACCTAACGTTAAAAAAAAATAGAACTTAAAATGTAATAGGAATGTAGCATAACTAGTGCCTCTATGAAATATCCAAAAAATAATTAGAGCAGCATATTTGGCATCATTAAAAACACCAAATACCAAATTTCATAAAAATATTTCGCACCGTTTGGAAATTTTCGTAAAAATTCTATTTAAAAATTTTATTTTATCGCTTTTTATCTCAAAAGAAGAGGAGATAGTCATAGTTCATAATACAAAATATTATTTTTATTTTGTCGTACTATCGCCCACTGTGTTTACAGGAGGTGTTTCTGAAACACCCTGTACAGGCTGTTACAAATTCGCTTCTGACTACAGAGATCTCGGAAATGGTAAGATGTACGAAGTAGCTTAAATGGGGGCAAAGTTGCCTAATCAGGGGACCAACGTTATGCCTCGGAAAATTCAAGGCTAATTTGATTAGTTTTTGAAATGTTTGAAAAAAACGAAATTTTGGAAATCCTTTTTTGTTTCATTTCAGCCTTGTTTGAGGTGATGTTGAAAAAATAACACTTTCTCATGGCCACTTTTTGCCCTTTATCAAATGGCATAATCGATTTTCATATGTAAAGTTTCGTCTCCGGGACCATCATCAACTTAATTTTTTTAAATACGACCCTAGAAATTTTATTACATTTTTTGCAAGCCTTCATGACCCCCAATACTGTACACTCTCAGCCCAAACCAGATTCAGATGTTTTGTCTCGAAAAATTTATCTTCAATGTATTCGTTCCAAATTTCTTTGTTTATTGAACTATCATACACTGTAAGTGTCGTTAGACGCTGTGAAATCCATCTAGTTATTTAAACTATTATCACCACGCATTAAAATAAAACATTAGTTTTATTCCAGTGTCCATAGTTAGTTCTAGGCTTCTCGACTGCTCAAAATTCAAACAAATGACGATCTATTTTTTTCAGGATATTCATACAAATACATCTGACATGCTCTTTTACAGTTTCTCACTGTAGTGAGAAGCGAATTTGTAACAGCCTAAATATGTGAAAACATAGTTGATAACATCACAATTCCTATCAAGAATTCTGAATAAGAATAATTTTTACTACAAAAATGGGACCTTATTCTCATTTGAGGTCATAAGTTAAATGATTTTTTTTTCATCGTCATAAGGGCGAAGCATCAAGTTTGAAACATTACATACATAATTATTATTGAAGGTGTCTCTAAACTTATAATAATAATAATTTTAGCAAGATGCTAAGTAAGTCAAAATAAGATGAATGCCTAAATTATGTATTTTTCCTATCATTTCTGTTTCTGAGATAGAGGATGTTAAAATCATTGCAGTAGATTTGGAGATCTGGTATATTGTGAATAAGAGCCTTCTACCAATAGGCATATCCATACTTATTTATAATAATGCAATTCCAAGGTTACTTTTATTTTTAATATAATTACCGATCTCCTGACCTCATAACCTCTTTATATTCTATTTTACAGTAACATTTTTTTATCTCTGTATTTTTAACTTTGCTATATACAATTATTTTTACAGTATCAACAAAATATCTACAAACGTGAAATTGAAAAACATAAATAATTTTAATTGACAATTAATTAAAAACTTTTAATTACTTAACTGAGACTGTCAATTGTAAAACTGTGCCATAAATGATAAAAAATATATTCTTATTTAAAGTAAAAATACTTAGAATGACAATTCTTCAAAATGACTAATAACTGCTAAAATATGAACCTCCTTAGCTTCCTCCTAAAATTATGCCACTAAGTTTAGAGACATCCTATAGAGGCCTTAATACCAAATATAGTAAAATAAGCGCATTTTCACAAGTTTTGCAACTTGTCAGAATGCGCTTATGCCAAAGATTAATGAAACCATGGATCTAAATCCTCAGATACGAGGGGACTACAGTACTTTAATCTGAAATCATTATTTCTACCTATTATCTAGTAAGTTAAATTACACAAACTGAATATTTTTATACCTTTTATTTTTGATGATTAACATTTGAGATAGAGAACTAAAATTATGTAGCTATTCTAAAAGTATTATAAAGTTCTTTTGTTAATGGAAAAACAATATTTTCTTCTAAAAAAACATAATTCATCTAATTCTCATCTATATGTGACAAGTTATTTTTAGTAGTTCTAGATACTGAAAGTAGTTAATAATGATCATTATTTCCATTAAATACCTGTAGGAGTTTATATATATTTTTTTGAAATCTTAAATTCTGATCTCTTTTAATTTTTAATTTAAAAATATATATTTAAGAGAGGTCAGAAGAAAATCTAACTGATTTTTTTGTTTAGCCCATGGAAGTATATGTAGATGATGAAGCCAAATTGACATTACATGGTTTACAACAGCATTATGTTAAACTTAAAGAAAATGAAAAAAACAAAAAATTGTTTGAGTTGCTGGATGTACTTGAATTTAATCAAGTAAGTAATTAACTTCCATTAATTAATCAGAAATTAAAATCTCTATTGCAATTCAAATTTTGGATACAGCTTATAAGGAAGATACCTGAAGTGTTAGTCACCGATTTCAGTGAAACTTTATATATATTTTCTTTTCTGCCAAAGGGGTAAAAAGCACCCCTAAAGTTTACCCCCAAAAACAGTTTTTTCAAGAAATCTGTTCCTGTGCAAAAATTTTTTTTAAACTAATTGGAGTTTGTTTATTATCGGTCGCCGATATTATGTATAGTATTTTGAACTCCAGGAGTTACATCCGTTATCGTTTATAAGGGTAAAAATTATTCTTTGTCTCTGCAAAAATTGTAAAGAAAATCAAATATTTACAAAAATAACTTTATTCTAAAGAAAATCATATTCTAAAGTTGACCTGTTTCAGCATTTTTCACAAAAGTACATTTCGGGAGGGTAAATTACCTTTTATTAGTACTCTTCACTTTTCCTTGAAAAATTATTTGTATATGAAACTAAAGTAAATGTATTTACATATACAGTATAGACTCTTTAATTCGAACTAATTAAAACACGGGCTTACAGAGATAAGTTTGAATTACCTATATTTTCAGATTACTGGATAGTAAATATGTTTATATACATACATATAATATGAATTAGATTTTATGTGTTACTGAGAAGGCAGAAAATAACAAACCAAACATTATTGTAAAATATGGATATGTATTTATTAAAAATAAAAAATAAAAACTGAAAAGACCAATTTATTTGAATATCCACTTTTTGCAGAAGTGTTAACGTGTGATGCTTTCTTTTTTGTGACATGTTTGCACGACAATAATATTTCAACTAAAAAGGCCTAATCGAGAAAGGTTCCGACTCGCATAAAAGGGTTTCCTCAAGACTGCCGGGGAATTACGTTTTTAGCGGTTACTTTTATTATGTAGTCTGACTTTATAATCCAAACTATACAGGGTGGTCCCGAGGTAATGGGGCAAAACTCATGGGTAGATTCCCGAAGCAAAAATATTGTGATTTAACCGAACTTACCTTGGTCCAAAAGTTGATAGTTAAAGAGATACAAGGTGTTAAATGTAAAATATTATTTTAGTTTATTTCCATTTATTTTTTAATAAATGCGAATATCTACACAAAATTTTGGGGTTTGGGGTTCTTTGGATCGAGGAATTTAAATTTGTTCACATTTTGGTTATAGCTCATAGAGGGCGCCAGCTGCCGTATATTGAATGTGTCGAAAACGACATATCCTTTTGTACTTTAAAGTATCTCATCTTTGGTATCAAATTCTTATTTTCCAATTTTTTTTACACAAAAAAGGTAGACTTTATGAAAGTAGCTGTCTCGCACCGTTTCCGAGATATTTGGCTTTGAAACTTTCAATGCTAATAGTTGAAATAATTGGAATGATTTAAAAATGTCAAAAACGAAGGTTTATTTAGAATTAAAAATTCTAATGAACAGTAAAATAGTAAACATTAGTAAAAAATATGCCTTTTTAACAATTAATTGCTCAAAATGTCCACCTCCAACTTTTTTATCAACGCGTTCATTAAAAGATCGTCTTATTTTAAAGTATAAATTCTTAACGCGCAATGACTTTGCAGCATTTAAAACCTGCTGCTAAAGTTCCTATCAGGTGTCTATAGTTTTTCCATAAACAACTGATTTCATGTAACTCCAAAAACGAAAATCTCGGCATTCTATCTCACATTTATGTATACGAGTATACAATTTAAATTGTAAGCTAAGATGTAATTTTAATTAATAGAAATTAGCATACAAATGACAGCAATAAGACAAGTGGAAAACGTCAGTTATTTGATTTTCGCCCAAACCCTACTTAAGAAACTTTACTGCTAAATTAATAATAATACCTGTAGGTACTTAATTGTAATTTAATGCAACAGCATTGGAAGTTTCATAGCCAAATATCTCGAAAACGGTGCGAGATAGCTACTTTGATAAAGAATACATTTTTTGTGTAAAAAAAGTTGGAAAGTAAGAATTTGATACCAAAAATGAGATACCTTAAAGTTCAAAAAAATTATGTATTTTTTAACACATTCAATCTACTGCAGCTAGCGCCCTCTATGAACTTTAACCAAAATGTGAACAGATTTCAATTCCTCTACCCAAAGAACTCCAAACTCCAAAATTTTATAAGGATATTTGCATTTGTTACGGAATAAATGAAAAAAAAAACTGAAATAATATTTTACATTTAACACCCTGTATCTCTTTAACTATCATCTTTTGGACTAAGGTAAGCTTGGCTAAATCGCAATATTTTTGCTTGAGGAATCTACCCATGAATTTTGGCCCATTACCTCGGGACCACCCTGTATATGTTCAACCGAATTTTGTTCAAATTAAAGTTTTATTCGGACCATCGAAACGGGCATTCGTCGGGCCAGATTAATGGATATTCAGATTAAAGATTACGGTATTAACAATAAATTAGTGTGTGTATTTTAATAAAAGCACAAATATAGTGGTTTCACATTTTTAGGGTTAAGCTACTCCTACTGGATATATATCCACATATAGCAGTGGACATTGTCGAATTACTATACTTTTTCGTCGTTTTATGAAAATTTTTAAATTTCCAGTGATAAAAGTAAATGAAAATTTTCTTGTACAGATGCACAAATTGATGGAATCAAAACCACCCCCAAATTTAACTCGGAAAACACAGTTTTTCTCACAATATCTTTGATTATAACAAAAAATTGTTTTGAAACCAATTGGAGATTGTTTAAATGCTGATGTTATTTACAGCATTTCGACCCCTAGGGGTTGCATCCCATATTTTTTGTAAAGGTAAATTTTTTCTTAAAATTTTGCTCTATAATGTAAAATGTAAAAATAATGAAGAAAAGTTAAAAAAAATTTTTGTGAAGAAGATAGTAAACTAAAATTGACTGATTCTGAAATTAAGAAGACAAATTTCCAGAGCAGATGGATAAATTAACATCAAAATGTTGTCGTAAAAATCAAGGTATAATTAAACAATAACTTTTGTTTCATTTTATTTTTGAAATCAAAAGCAAGTCAATTTTAGTTTACTATCTTCTACATAAATCTTTTTAAACATTTAACCGTCATTTTTACATTTCTTACATAGAAAAATTTTGAGAAAAAAAATCAGTTTTACCTTTATAAAAAATAAGGAATGTAACCCCTGGGGGTCAAACTGCTGTAAATAACATCAGCGTTCATAGTAAACAATCTCCAATTGGTTTCAAAATAATTTTTGCTTATAACCACACATATCGTGAAAAACCTGTTTTAGGGATGACCTCTGACCGATAATAAAGAAACTCCAATTGGTTTAAAAAAAAATTTACAGAATCAGATTTCTTGAAAAAAAAAATGTTTTTGGGGGTAAACTTTGGGTGTTCTTTTTACCCCTTTAGAAAATATACCTGTCTCGTATTTTTTTGTTCCCTACAACATAGCGAAGTTTCATTGAAATCGGTGACTGACACTTCGGGTACCTTCCTTGTTAGATCATACTCGGGGTCCATTAAAAACAAACTATACAAGTTTAAACTTTACAAAAATTTGTGGGATATGAGGGAACGATAAATTCTATGAAATTTTTTTTTCCAAATTCAAGTTAAATATTAAGAAATTAAATTTTTATTTTTACTAAAACATTAAAGAAACACATTTTTCAGGTGTTGCCTCAGTAGTTACTATTGTTCTTATGATGAAATTGTTTTGAATGATTTAATGTGATTTTACATATTTGAACTCTCTCACTGACTCAATATTTATGAGATATTATTTATATTCCTCATTAGGTAGATCTAATACGTACAAAATATTTTTCAGGTTGTTATTTTTGTAAAATCAGTCCAAAGATGTATGGCTCTAGCCCAACTGTTAACCGAGCAAAATTTCCCCGCTATAGGAATTCATAGGGGTATGGACCAAAAAGAACGTCTCTCCAGATATGAACAATTCAAAGATTTTCAAAAGGTATTTATTATTTTATTTTTGTTTGTTATCGAATTACACGACTATGATTATTTATTTATTTATTTATTTATTTTATTTAATTCATCCAACGGGATGAGAACCCATTTACAGGTTGAATAAAAACAGAAAATATGTAACATAAAAGTAGCATAATTACAATAAAACAGCAAAATGGTATAAAGAAAGACAATAAAAACGGAATAGAACATCAAAAATAGTTAAAAAAACAACGGCAAAACATTATAAGATAACTAACAATGATGTAACAATATTACAAAATAAAGACAAAAATAAAAACGAGTTATAAGAATAAAATAAATATACATCTTATATACATATAAAATATACATCTTTGAACGTAAAATTTCCTGCTCTTTTCATTTCTGGATAAAACAAATGGGGTGTCTAATTGAAATTCTGAAGCTGACTTCGAAATCAAACCAAAGTTTGACCCTGAGTCAAAACCAAGGTCATTATTCTACGGCCCCCTTAAAATTTTCCAACCTTTGTTCTGGAAGTTATTTAATTGGAGGTCATTCTGCAAAGTTATTCGAGGTGATCGATTAAAACGGAACACTCTGTATACATATACAAATACTATATTCCGCGGTCAAAATTATAGAGAGTGACTCAGGCATAATATAAAAACACTATTACCATAATGCGTATAAAACGTAAAATGATTTTTATACGGTTCAATATTATTTATCTTTGTGCCGCTCGCTACGCACATCGATAGAATTTATAATCGTCTATAGACTGAGTTACACTGAACATCGATCTATATTCTATCTCTGTCTTTTGCACTTGGTAGGGAATAGGGAAATGCTTTTTTAGTGGGTGTAAATGGACCTGATTTACCCGTCCTGAGAAACGTCATAGCATAAACATAGCCGAGGGGTCTAATTCCATGGCTATAGTAAATTTATAAATTAAAAAAACAACTGGGACTTTTTAAAATGCTGTAATAATTAAAATGGATCAGTGCCGGTTATAGCAAACCGTAAAAAATATTAGATGTTATGTTTTATTATCTTTTTATCAATAATTTCTATATCTTGTTGCCTTTTACGCAGACACGCCAATGGATTTTCGTTCCCGGCACGCTTCATCCTCCTAACTAGTCCAAAAGCTAGCAATGAGTCACTCTATAATTTCGACCGCGGAGTATAGCATAAAATTTCATTTGAATTGGATACAGTTTTAGAGTTAACTTTGATGTGTTCTAATGGCTAAATAAAGCATCATGATCACACAAATAGGCAGTGGCGGCTGGTGTGGAGGGCGCCCCAAAGCTCCTAGAAATTTTCATAGTAAAATAATTTAATACACGATATTATTATTATAATGAAACACATTAAAAAAAAATGTTGAATGTGCAGTCAATTTAACTTGACTTGCAAAATTTATTTGAAAAACGCTGATTACATGTTTACCATCGCGCACATACAGTTTGGGCTCTGTTTAGTCCGCCCGTATCCAAATAATAGTTATTATCCGCTTTTTTTCTTATTAAACATAATTTGTTCAAGTGTTTTAAAAAATTATAAAAGTTTAAATTAGATTTTAAAGACAGACTAACAACACCTGTAATGCTATCTATTGTAACATTAAATGAAAAAGCAATTGAAAGGTTTATGACAAAAGCAGAAAAACAGACTGACTATAAAAAATAATTTTGAGAACATTTTTTCTATATTTTCATAATACTTAAAATAAAACTACACAATTATATTTGATCTTTTTTTTTTCAATACGTTGGACGTAAATTTTTCTGCCTTATCTGGTATGGAAGTCAAGAGCTGACACTGCAAATAGGTATGCAATTTCATGGACATGGAATATTGAAACACCTTTATTAAAAACAATTTATAAATACATATAAAATTTAATTAGTTGGTACTGTTTAGAACTATTAACAATTCAGTTTTTTGTTCGTCGATTGAATTAAAGTATTGTAATTTTTTTTTTTTTAGTTGTATGAAATAATTTACAATAATTACTTTGAGCCACTTATATAATTAGCTGAAACCCTAACTGAAAGAGAAAAGAAAGTAAAAAAATATATATATTTGAATAAACATAGCAAATCACAGAAGTAACCTTATACAGGTTACTTGTACGTGATATAAACATAAAACACACTTGACTTAAGTATACCGCAACCAATTTGTAATCAATACATACACACATGTGTTTACATATACATACACATCATGTACACATGGACTTTTATAAATTATTTTGTTAATAGCGAACGTACCAGTATTATAGAATTTTGACACTAATTATTTATAATGTCACTAAATAAATATCTATTTTGCTCACATATCCAATTTTGTAGCTTTTTTCTAAAAGTATTGTATGCTCATGTTTCTTTTATATTCCGAGGTAATACTGCATACATTCTCGGCGCTAAATAGTTAGCAGACCGCTGACCGATAGTTTTATCACATCTAGGAAAGAAAATTGTATCCAATCTACGCGTGTTATAGTGAATTGTTATTTAATATTTTAATTTTAAATTGTTTTACAAATAGAAGTATTTTTAAAAAGTATAATTGTCTTAAATCAAAAATTCCCGTCCCCTCATATAATGTGTTACTGTGACATAATATATTCTTTTTATAAATTATCCTCAAAATCCATTTTTGGACTATATTTATGTTTTTTAAGTAACAGTCATATATGCCTCCCCATCCTACAATTCCATATACTAATATGGATTGTACTAGTGAAAAGTAGAGAGTCTTTATGCACTGTATATTTAAGAAATCCCTCAAGTATCTAAATTTAGGCAAAAGCCCTCTAACTTTATGTACAAGTTGCTTTGCATGTACATCCCACCTCATATGCCTGTCAATAAATATACCTAAATATTTGACTGAGGAAGATTCAGGAATATTTTCCGTTAATCCAACGTTTAAGGGACCTAGCATCGGGAGTCCTGCATTATATGACGTAAATGGCAAATATGTCGTTTTTTTATAATTTAAAGTTAGTTTATTAAATTGAAACCATGTGGCAATTTTTGGAAAATCATTTTGTATTTTTTGCTTTAAGTTTGTCCAAGAAGTAGACGTATATGTAACCACCGTATCGTCTGCGAAACTAATAATTCTACCCGATATGTCCAATTTTAACAGACTATTTATATATAAAGTAAAAAGAATTGGCCCCAGCACAGTCCCCTGAGGAACACCACATGTCACTTCTTGTAAGCAACTTTTATGACTCCCTATCTGAACGCTTTGTTCTCTTTGTGACAAATAACTTTCAAATAAATTGTACGTTTTGCCTCTGATTCCATACTTCTCTAATTTCTGTAGTAGTTTTTTGTGGGAAACTGTGTCAAAGGCCTTAGAGAGGTCTAGAAATATACTAATAATTGGAACTTTCTTATCCAATGAATCATATATTATCGACGTTAGTTTATATATAGCATCATCAGTTGATTTTCCCTCTCTAAAGCCATATTGACACTCCGACAAAATCTTATACTTCTTTACAAAATTACAAAGTCTTACTTTTATTATTTTTTCTAATACCTTCGATATAGTAGGTAATAATGATACAGGTCGATAGTTTCCTATATCAAGTTTACAACCGTTCTTGTAGAGCGGTTTTATAATGTCACATTTTAATATTTTTGGAAAGCAATTCAGATCTATACACATATTTATTAAAATTGTTAAAGGTTTAACTATCTCTTGAGCAATCTGCTTCAAAGTTTCTGCGTGTATTTGATCCACACCTCGTGCTTTTTTTGTTTTTAAATTCTTTATAACATCTAAAATTTCCAACTCATTAGTTGGGTACATGTACATAGTGTTTTCCAAAAAGTCGGCATTATCTTTATATTTACTTATATCAGGTATCTTACTAGCTAATGTTTTCCCAATTGTACTGAAATAGTTATTAAACTGATTTGCAATTTCTGCCTTACAGGTAACTGTTGTCCCGTCATTTAGTTTAATTTCTTCAATAATAGTTTTAGATTGCTTTTGTCCACAAATGTTATTTACACAGTTCCAAAGAGCCTTCGACGTGTTTTTATTGCTTTGAATTTCTCTCAAATAATATTTTTGTTTCGTTTTCTTTATAATGTTATTAAGCCTATTTTTATAATTTTTATATCTTTCTTTAATTTCTAAGTTATCCGGATTTTTTAAAGCGAGCTTATAAAGTTTTTCTTTTTCCTTTATTGATTTCAATAATCCTTTAGTCATCCAACTCTTTTTATAATTAATTTTGTGACTAGTTATAATTGTAGTTGTATTTTTATTTATGTAATATTTTAGCTTATGTATAAAAATTTCACACATTATATCACCATTTGTTTCATTAAACAAGTCATTCCAATTTTCATTTCTTAAATCATATTTTAATTTATTGTAATTTATATAGGATTTCATATTCTCGTTATTCTCTATTTTTGCCGTGTTTCCTATTTTAAATAATAAACCTATAGGACTGTGATCTGTAATGTAGCATCTAAATATATAGGATTTCGCCTTAATTTTGTCCTGTCTTATTTGACTTTTTACCCAAAAATGATCAAGACATGTTTTACTAGGTAATCTTGTATATTCGTTTATATAAGATTGGTACCCATGATAATTTAAGATATTTTTATACTCCTCTATATATTCTTCATTTCCCAAGAGATTAATATTTATGTCCCCTGTAATTATACTGATATCACATTTGGAGTTGTTATTTAAGTAATTTAAAAGTTCTAAATTAAAGGCATATGGGGACGTACTAGGAGACCGATATATAGCTAAAACGTCTACATTAGTTTTGGAAATAGTGACTTGACATCTTAAACATCTTACAATACCTATATCAATGCTTGTTTGTGTATATTTTAAATCAGATTTAATAAAAACTAGTATCCCATCATTTTGATTTAAATTACCTTCATTATACAGAGTGTCATATCTTGCAATATGGAACAGACTTACATCGAGCAATTTATGTGTTTCTGTTAATATTATTAAATCGAATTCTACAGATTGATCGTGTAATAACATATGTAGCTGATCAATATTCTTTTCCACACTCCGTATATTTATGTGGAATATTTTAAAATCATTAGCAGTGACAATTTTTCTGAACTCGTTAAGTTTATAAATTTCTTGAGCGACAATAGATTCGTTATCATATTCTTTAATGTACTGGTCCATTCTATACTCTATTTGTTTAAAGAAATGACCTACAAGTAGTAAACTTACAATAATAACAAATTAATATCTTCTTTTTATTTCACCCTCCCTGATTTGCTTTTTATTTATTTCCTCCTCTTCTTATTTTGTCTTGAATTAACTGGACTACTCTTGGTTTTGTACTTATTTCCCCTATTGGTTTGACCAGTATTCTTTACGCCTGACGCTGCATTGCTTAAATGGCCCCCTTCAAAATTTTTATCTTGAATTTCAATGTCCTCTAGTTCTTCCTCACTACTATTTTCTTCCTCACTTTCAACTTTACTTTCTAGGTCTTTCGCCGAATGTGGTACTCCGTTAATTATTAACTTAGCTCCCTTAATTCTAGCTTCTTTATTTTGTGAACGAGCAAGTTTTTGATGTTTCTGCAAAATTTTTAAATCCTCTCTCTCCTCTTTGCAAAGATCATTTTTTAACGTTACACCTTTATCTCTTAGCTGTGTTAGTTTCCCAGTGTCTTTAAAAAGGGTAACTTTTTTAAATATGTTATGAATTCTATCAGTATAGGAGCTTTTTTGTATTTCCCAGCTTATATATGTTATTTATATCTTGACTTTGTACATTACATTCCAGGTTCGTGTTTAATATTTCAAGAATTTTTTCCAAGATATTTTTCTTTTCCCCCGTTTGAATTCCAAAAATTACAACATTATTTTTCCTAGCTCTTCTTTCTAGATGCATGCATTGTTGTTTTAGTATCTCTATTTCTTCATTAGCTTCATGAAGCTGCTTTGTTAATGAACTTGTAGCAGTCTGCAATTCTAACTTTATCTCTTCTGTTTGCTGCCGATTTGCTTTTAATATTAATTGATACAACTGTATTTGTTCTGGAGACTGTATATTAAAATTTTCCATATCTTCCCTAGCATTTCCTTTTTGTATATTATTATAACCATCAACTGTATGCTTCTTAGTGTGTGGCTAGCTTTACATTCGATAAAGAAACTATTTTATGATAGTAAACAAAGGTCCACACTTTTTTTATTGGCTTATCACCTTGTTCTGTTACTATAGGTATCGATATATGACTACGGTTTTCTGCTATATTGCATTTATTACAATGATTTCAAGTCCTTATTTTGTACATCTATATCTTCTGCATATAATTTTGATTATTTCTTATACTGTTTCCATTTATACACCAGTAGTATCACTTGAAACTTGAAACTACACAGCCCGACAACTACAGCCTTTCTTGCTTAAGTACAATATATATCTTGATTGATGGTAAACAATTTTTAAGTGACTTTTTACAATATAAATTGAACAATTGCAATGATGATAAGATTGTAGGGACATATGAGATCCTGATTATTTGCAAGTGGAATAAATTCTGATAATTACAAACTTTATCATAGCACCACCAAATAATATTACCTCATATTTAAAACAAATTGTGACTTTCAGAGAATATTGGTTGCAACAAATCTCTTCGGACGTGGTATGGACATTGAACGAGTGAATATTGTTTTCAACTATGATATGCCAGAAGATTCAGATACTTATTTACATAGAGTCGCTAGAGCAGGTCGATTTGGTACAAAAGGTTTAGCTATTACTTTTGTATCAGAAGAAGGAGATGCAAAAATTTTGAATGAAGTGCAGGATAGATTTGATGTTAATATTACAGAATTACCTGATGAAATTGATCTTAGTTCTTATAGTAAGTCCCATACATATTAATAAATGTAATTGGCTAATATATTTTTTTAATTTGCAGTTGAAGGACGATAAAATCAATGAGTTGAAGATGAAAAAATGAGTTGTATAAGTTGTATGTAACAATTATTATAATTTCAGTGTTTCATTTTAATGTGTAAATGTTGAATATTATTCAAACTGATAATAGTAGTATTATTGTAATTTAGTTATTTTTTTTACGTAAAATAAATAGTTCCCAAATTATTTTTATTTATAAATTTCCTCGTAGAATAAATACTTTGAGAAATAAAAGCATTTATTGGAAAATTGTTAACACCCAAGTGAAAATTAAGTGATAGATACTAGGGTCTTCCTAATTTTTTAATGCATTTACAAAAGAATTCCTAAAATATTAAATTTTTCATTGTGCAAATTTAATTTCAAATTGTGGTTACTCTGTTGTACTTCTTAGTTTTTACCTAATATAACAATTTGAGGCTACATTAAATAAACTGCCTTTAGTGCCTGGTTCAATTGTATCACGTAATCCATTAACTATTTAGTCGAGTGGTCAGATTTTGAATTATGACGTCAAGTCATGTATTTAACGCAATCTACCATCGCTCTGTGTAGTATGGTCTAATAAACTAAAAGGCAACTAGAGCTGGGTTTTGGGGAGTAGCGTTTTAGCTAAGAATGCACACGGCCATCGAGCCAAATGACTTGAAATAGGGCGCGTTTGGGTGGGACGGGTTTTGTCAAGTGTCTCTTCTCTGCTGTTTTTGATCCTGACTGAAACTTTATGGCAAGGGGGTAGGAGTATTGAGATGGTTACCCTGGTTCGAGAAGTTGGTGGCTAGATAGTTTGTGTTTATCTGTTGCATTAGGTATGTAGTCAATGGCTTGCCTGAGGGGATTGAGCCTCATGGCCGCATCAAAGTGCTTTTCTGTGTTTACTCATATTGTCTGGATGGTGTTCGTGTATTGAAAGTCGTGTAGAATGTCTGCATTTCTTACGTACCATGACGAGGCGGTGGCACAGTGCGTAGGGCTATGTTCTCCACAGCCTGGATTGACTTTAAATGGATTTTTGCAGAGGTGTAGGTTAGCTGCTATTGGAATTGGGCAATCCAAACCACGTGACAAAATTGGAATTCAATATGGCGTCGAGGGCAAACATTTGTTTGATTCATATAAACTTGTGTGTTTTGTTAAGAGTTTACGTTAGCTTGGCTTTGTTTTTTTGAACTTTGACTGTATAATGAGTGTTTCGTGGATTGTAGTTAGGTGTCTTTGTTATTGTCAATCAATATGCAGAGTGATTATTTAAAGAAGCTAATATAAGAATATTAATTAATTGGCATTATAATGAAAAATACATAAATTAAGGAATTGGAATATATTGATATCATTGTAAAAATTCTTGATAGTACCTATATAACAAATTTTTCTTGATTTTTAAAAAGTATAATTCCATTCTATTTTCACTTGTATTTTCTTCTTTTACATATCCATGTTTGGCGCCGTTTTCTCATCATCACTTCAAATCATTTAAATGAGGAAAATATTTAGAATTCACTACGTCAGGTAAACAATGAAAGCTAACTTGGTCTCGATTTTCACGACTTCCACAACCCACTACTATGCATGTTACCGGCATTAGTAATACATATCGTTGCGACACAATTTAATAAAAGACAAGTTAAACACTTCCTTAAATAAAATACAAGAATAATTCCTTACAAAAACCTCGGATTAAACGCTTTTAGCTAAAAAGTTCTGGACTGACTTCAATGCATTCTCAATGTAAACATAACTTGTTTGCCATCAGCGCCATATTGCTTAAAAATTTGACAGGTCATTAGATTGCCTAATACCACCTTGTTAAGCATTTGCTTATTTCTTAGGTTAAGGAGATGGCGCTTAGTTCTGTTTCCACGTAAGTTGTTGGTGATTCACTGGCTTGCACAGGAATCACATCTGTCCGCCCCCGTGGTCCTGTGATAGTGTAAGTATGTGGAAGTAGTGGGAATTCTGTGTTTCGTGCAGAGGATTGCTATGATTTTGTCTAGTGTTAATTTTGACTTTCCACCTGTTGCACTAAGTTTCAAGTTGGTTCAATGAGTTTTGAAGGAAGATAGTGGAACGTCTTGCGTTTGTCTATTGCACAGTTATGGTTATGTCGTCGGCGTATAGGTAAGGGTTTGTATTATATTATATATACAGGGTGTTCAAAATGTTTAACACCCCCCCCCCAACAGAAAATCCTGCTCAAACAAAAAAATATTAGGACAAAAATTGCAGGATTGAGTGAGCAATCCAATGATGACCTTGTAAGTCATTTAGAGGTCAAGTTCAAAATTTTAAATGAAACCATATACTTTTGACCCCAGAAATGGTAAGAGCGGAAAATTTTACATTCGAATGTGACCTTGACCTTGAAGGTCATTTAGAGGTCGACCTGAAAGTTTTAAATGGAACTGCATATTTTTGACCCCGGAAATGGTCACTTTTTCCAACAGCCTGTCTCCAAAGGTGGAAAGTGGAAAAATTACCAAGGTGTTAGAGTTAAAAGTGAGCAATCACACGGTGACCTTGACAAAGTTGGAGATCGTTTACAGGTCAATTTGAAAACTTTGAATAACAGTCCAATATATTAGATCCGTTCCGAGGTCAAAAGTATACGGTTCCATTTAAAATTTTCAACTTGACCTCTACATGACCTTCAATGTTAGGGTCAAGGTCACCGTTGGATTGCTCACTCAGAACCCTGCAACTTTTGTCCTAATCATTTTCTTGTTTGAACAGTATTTTCTGAGATAGAGGGGGATTCCAAACTTATTGAACACCCTGTATGTATATGGTGTAGAGGTGTGGTGATAGGACGATGCCTTGGGGATGCCCGCTTTCATGGGGATTTGAATGCAGAATTTTAAGTAGTTGAGGTAAAACTTGATGAATTTGGTAAAGGATATGGGATATTGATTTGCGAGCAGTTTCATCAGTAGGCCTTCATACCAAATCATATCGAAGGCCTTTGCGAAATCCAAGAAGACAGCTCTAGTAAACTATCTCCTGCTGAGGACCGCCGTGATGTTTTCTGTGAGGCATAGGATTTTGCTGATGTCCTTCGCACCACTTCCGCAAGTAAACTGACTGGCGACGTCATTGATATAAATCGAATAACGTCCACGTCAATCATTGTTATGTTTGCTAATAAAGGAGGAGGGTTGATAAGGCCGGTTTTCGTCCTAAATTTAACTTGAATGGAAATGTTCAAAATAAGTTCCTGTAGTATCTACTAAAAAAACTAATTCGATTCCACCCTAAATGGACCACTCCTTAAAATAGTGAAAATACCATCATTTATTAACAGCACTTTTTGAAATATTCGTCACTGGCAAACTAATATTTTCTTAATAACATACTATGAACTCTATATTAACTATTTTCACTCTTATGTATCACTTTTTGCCTTTTTACCCTCCTTGAGGAGGGAGGAGGGGGTAAAAAAGTAAGTGGTGGATTTACTACACAAGTCTACAAAAAAAAGGGTATCTGTACTTTACATGTGACATATGATTTCAATGCATTTTTATCTCCTGAACACGAATCCGTGGTCAATTTTGCTCCATCGCCCTTCAGTCTTCAGAAAATCGCTAAAAACCTTCAGAAAAATCAAGACTTGAGGAGTGGTTGGCTCTGCACATGCGACATATGGGGTTGTGTGCCGGGTTTGCAACCAGAGCACCTCCACGTGGTGATCATGGGCAACTGAGTTGTTCCACTATCCCGGCAGAGTCTGGATGGTGATAGGGCTGTCACACCCTCACGGCAACTACATGCAAAAGTGTTACGGGACAGGTATAAATAAGAGTGAAAATAGTTTTTATTTATTTATTTTATTTATTATCACAGGAATTGTTGTTCAATTTTTGAGCTGAAACTTTTATCTAAAGCTATGACAAGTTCTAATTCTGGAGGCTCAATTTGTAGTGGATACTTATTGCAAAAGTAACGTAAAGTGCGAAAAAGAAACTGGTGAATTGATTAGTTTTCAGTTTTCAAAAGAACGCCAGTAACAGAAGAGTGGATGATGCTATTGAAAACGTTTTTTATTTTGCTTACAATAAAATTTGAGATACAGGCTGTCTTAAAAAACGCCGCAAGGCATAAATCCATTATTTATAGTCTGATTTTAAAAAACAAAAAATTAAATGAAATATCTAAATACACTATGGGGAGGGGGAGGGGGGATATTAAGAGGTCGTTTACTATATATATTTTTTTGAAACGCGATAGTCAACTTTTTGCAAATGGCAATATAGGTAGTTTTTTTGTTATTTATTATTGTGCAGATTTATTTTCTGAATCCAGCAATGCATATTTATGCACTTGACTTTTGTAAAGCATTTATTACAGAAGAGACGACAAAATATTAGTTAATACCGCATTCGGCGCCCGGCCACTAATTCATGACAAATGTAGTTTAACCAATCATTTGTGCCATGGAAAACAAAAAATAATACAGCAAAGCAAATAAAACTCTAAAGAGAATTTTGTAGTTACCAGAAGAGAAACAATAATACAATGAATATGAATTAAAAGAAAAACAATTTAATTAAATACATTAACTATTACGCAAAGTTCAGCGCGAAATAACATTAATTAAACACAAAACACATTAAACGAAGAACAACAAACACAAAACAACAAAAGAAACAAATTGTAGCCATCGTTCTCTATCGTTTTTCTCTCATGCCTGTACTTTTTCAGGAATGTATGTCTTGAATTTGTGCTTTTTCAATACTGCATGTACAGTTCTCTTTGATGTTCTAATATTATTAGAAATTTCCCGAATGGAAGTTCTTGAGTTTTCTTTAACGTTAGGAACATTGAGCTCGATGTTTTCATTAAATTGGCATTCTTCTCGTTTTGGTTTCTTAAAAATACCAGTTTCTCAAATTTTCTTCCAAGTCTTACAAATCTACGTGGTTCTGGAATTTATCTGTGAGGAAATGGTTCTCTGTAAAGGCAGACTCCTGCACCACGATTTTCATTACACCGAAAGTATACCTGAATCATGTCCGTCAATTCATTATTACTCATATTTTGCAGTGTTGAGCTTATTTCAACAAATAACCTATTGCAAATGAAATGACACAGAAAGAGTATAATACATAATGCGTAAACAGTAACCTTTATATGTATATTATATCGTTGAATTCTGAATAGAAATCTGCACAATAAATAAAAACTATATTGCCATATTTGAAAAAAAGAAGTTGACTATCGCCTTCCAAAAAAAAAATATAAATATACTCCGATAGGCTCACTCAATAGTGTATTTAGAGCCATTTCATATAATTTTTTTGTTTTTTAAAATCATACTATAAATGACGGAGTTATGGCTTGCGGCGTTTTTTAGGAAACAGACTCGATCTGTATATGCTGTATGTACAAGGATAATGAACTAACCGCAGAAGAATTAAAATCAACAGTATTTGTCGTGTTCTATTATTAAACCAAATAAACCGTTTGGAAATTTTCTTCTCATTCTGAAATTGAAGAACGAAAAAAATAAATGCTGGTAAAGTGAATTTTTTAAGTCGAATGCCTTCAAATAGAGCACTACATATATGACATCGAAAAATTCTGGGACAGATACTCTTAAATTGAGTCGGAGATATTGAAAATGAAAAACCAATAAAACCATATAACTGACTGCGTTGTACTAGTTATTATTTGTGATAATTAGTGTATCTGTATATTTACGTATTGTGTAATATTGCTAAAGTAAATAAATAATATTTACAGGCATTAGAAAAATACTGTTCTTTTTGTTTCAATTTGGTGTACCTTTCTCTTTCCCATTCGCTATTCAACATGAATATGTGCACAGATATAGTGCACGAGAGTTTCTAGTTTCTACAATGTATACTTCCCCTATCTGTTTCAAAACGAAGCATGATGTCATCATCGAGTATATTTATACAGGGTGTTTCTAAAATAGGGTTCCAAACTTCTGCTGCATTTATAACTCATTAAAATAAACCAAAAAGTTCCTATTAACATGTGCCCTAAAACGAACCCTTAGGAAGTTATATGCCCTTAAAAGGGCTCAAACAGAACTGTTTTTTTTTTTTCAAATAAATTGCAGTTATGAAGGATCCGATAATTTAATAAATAATTTAAGACATAAACTAAGACTATTTAAATTTAGAGTTACACTTACTAATTAAAGAACTTACTACTGCAGGCAATAGCTAAATGTGAAATAGAAAATAATGGGATTAAAATTAGTAATAATAAGTTAAATTACAAGAACTGCTCGAAGTGACCACCTTGCATTTCGATGCATAATCTAGCTCGACGCTTCAATGATTTGCGAACTCTTTGGAAAATTCTAGGTGTTTGCCTTATTTCCATGCACGCGGTTTCAATTTCCTCCCGTAGTTGCTGAATGGTCTCAATTGGAATTTTATAAACCTTTGCCTTAAGTTGACCCCACAAAAAATAGTCCAGGGGGTTAAGG
>NW_019417593.1:61898-63856 GCF_000390285.2 Anoplophora glabripennis
AATGGCCTCTCACGACGTTCTATCCAAATATGTAAAAATATACAGGGCGGTCTATTTGAATTAACAGAGTTAACATAGCGGCCATTTTGTTTGGACTTCATTTGTTTTTCAACTATCATTTTCGAAAAATTCATAAAAAACGTGCAACTTTCGTATTTTACATTTTTTATGTCTTAAAACAAAAAAGTTAAAGGGGGGTCAAAATATAGTGAATCACCCTGTACTTAGATGCTTGAAGGTTTCAATTATTATTTCCATTGCCATTGCATCACACTCAGTCTCTGTGTCGACTTTTTTGTATATATCAGAAGTAAATTTTTTCAACATATCCTTAGTAGGGTAGAAATTAAAACAGCATTTCTGACTGTTTCCAGAAAATATTCTTATTCTTAAAATTGCCACTAACATTTCGGCCTGCATTTTATTACGGATTTTAGGTTTCACACAGTTCATCAAGCTAAATACTCGTTCCACTGCTGCATTGGATGAAGGTAAAGACAATACACATAAAGCAAATTTAGCAAACTCCTGGAATGCTAAGTTACCACTTGCATCTTTGTATTTTAATCCTTGCGGCCAAAAAAGATAGACGTCATTAAATGTTTCTTCATCCAAATATTCAGACCATTTCACTTGCAACTTTGCAAAACGCTTCATTGATGGAATTAGAAATTAGAACCTCCTTCAATTAGCCAACCTAAAAAATGTCCTTAATAAGTAAACAGTTAGATTCATGTTAGATTGCAATAAAACTATAACCTAAAAATACCTTTGGCCCATGGTTCATTTTCCCATATTTTACGGTATTTTCTTATTTTTAAATATTTAGGACACATTATAAAGTAGGTATTTGCCCTTGCCAGGTTTACCGTTCACCGCAGATAACAACACTATTGCAAGTGATATCATAACAACCATAGAATAACAACTAACAAGATGGACTGGATAATCTCGGAGTTAGGAGAAACTATCGTGAATTAGTGGTAACCAACCTGCAACTACTTAAGTCCCTAATCTATTCCGCACAGAAAAAATATTCCGTTTATTTACACTTGCTTTATCTCTCAAGTTAAAAACAAGGTAAAAATTATAATTTTTACTTTGTAGCCATGGTGTAGCCAGAGATTTTCATTGTATAGCCACTTTTTGTAGCCATAGCCAAATTAACAAAATATGTAGCCCATAGAGATTTTAAATAGCCAGTTTGGCTACAAATAGCCCCATCTGGCAACACTGCTACGGCATGGTAATGGCACTGTTGCCAGATTTCATCCATAATTTTACAAGCTCTTAATAAATAAATAGACACTTTTATTCAAATAAAAAGTTAATTGCCGTGCATTAAACCCGAAAAATATATGCAAGCTAATATGTGTTGTATAAATTTCATTCGTATATATTATATTTAGTTCGCTCAAATCAGTTTATGTATGGTTGGTACTACAACGAAACTACCGTGTATAAGCATAGGCTTCCCTCCCGCACCGCCTGCCCCGTAAGAGATGTATCGAACGTCCTTAAATATATTCGACATTACTATCTTTTTGACAGTTATAAATATCTTGACGTTTGCACATTCTGTGTGGTACCAATATGAAAGGTTGAACAATTTCCGAGTTGGTACTATATGATCGGTTTGTATTTCTTCATGTTTCGAGATACATATCGCTGTCTTCTTTAGAAGCAGCTCTGAAATTTGGTCCATGGGGTTCCGGTGCATGTCTTGTAGACATTGGCTCGTGTCGTGATATTTGGGGATATTTCGTGAGAAATTTCAAAACGGTACGGGTACAACCATTGTACATCTCTTGAATGTAGTGCATTAGGCCGCATATAGATCGGGTTCCAGTGTAAGTCAATGCATCAGCACATGCGGTAACGGCGGACAACGGAGCATAGACCAAACAAAACAGTACAGAATGTGTCTTGACCTGTTTCTGAACTCGAATGGACCAAGC
>NW_019417594.1:0-59023 GCF_000390285.2 Anoplophora glabripennis
ACCTTCATAAGAAAATACATGGGATTTTGGCTCCGTAGTAACATAGCCTATCTACTAATACGGCATGAGACTTAAAAATCTACGAAGTTATCTGTACTTCTGTTTTAAAAACATTGCTGAGCAGTGGTAAGGACTAGTCCTTACTACATTTATAAAATAAGAATATTATCGTATTTATTTAGACATTTCACTTACTACATTAGAACCAATCAAATGTAATTTTTTTGGTTAGTTTACCAATCACTATTATCCTAACAAAACTAAAGTAACACTATGTCGAAAACAGTTAATTATGTTCTTATTAAATATCTTTCGAGAAAATTGTCATGCAACAATTTTTATTGACTTGTTTTTTCGAATGGTAAAATCACTAACGCAATTTTCTTTTTTGCTTAAGATTTGCGTAGTTACTTATACATATTTTAGAAAAATATGTAAAAGTATTGTTTTTACGTATCCGGTATAGTTTATGTTATTCCTGGAATATGGATTTCATAAATGATTCCAAGCCACGTGACCAGTAATTTTGTTTGGAACAGTAATTTTATGTTCTTCACGTTGGCAAATTTCGATAAATTTAAATCAATAATATCAAGATTACATTAAAACACGATATTCTGTTTCATCGACTGGGATTTGTGTAATTTTTCATGAGGTTCTATGCTACCAATCAGCGATCGCATTATCTTGATCGTAGACGTAACAGTTTGTCATTGTTCATTGTAAACGAATAATTCATTCATTCCTTTTTCCTACAAGAACTTCCTGCACTTCTGGAGAATGTATTTGCAACTAAGAAGAAACCTATGGTTTCAGCACAACATCGACAGGGCTCCATCCCACAAGGCCAGGAATGCCAGGATTATGCAGCAATATTTAAATAACACTTTCCCAGAAAAATGGATTGGGCTTATACCCTAAATAAGGTTTACAAAACACCTTCGCAAGATATTAATCATTTGACAGAAAAAATCACAAACGCTTGTAATGAGTTAAACGGCGAAATGTTAATAAACGCAGCCCATAAAAAAGTCAGATGAAAATTGTATATATGTCTTGAAATCTTTATCCCGTGTCTTTATCGCCACGGTAGCGCAGTCGGTCGAGAGTGCGGTGGCAAGCATTTCTCGTCCAGGCTTCCTATTCTGGTCCGGGTTCGATCCCCGGTGTCGGCACTGGCAATGTCGATGGATAATGGGTGTTTGTCCGCGTTTTTTCAAGTGTCAATTGGGGGTTGTCTCATTTCTGTGGTGTGTTTTATGTTTTAAATGATAAGAGGTCATATAGAGAATAGATTGTAATATGTATGTAGTATGAAAGCGTTTGCTTCAAGTTTAATTATTGTTATCATCACCTTTTGCTTTAACTGTATTAATGAATTATCGACTTTAATCCTTTTATTTATTCTTAATGACATTTATGCACATTAAACAACGAACATTCAATTATTTTCCAATGACTACGTGATCCTTCCCCCCGCTAATGTGATTTTTAGGTGGTATTTCTTTTGAGACTCTTTAGGACGATATTGCTTATAACTTTTAAATGGAAAGTTATTCAGAAAAATTTCTCTAATAAAAGTTTATTAAAAAAGAGAGCTTTTTAACAGGAAAACAATTTGGGTATGTTTCTGGAAAAAATATAATTGATGACGTCATTAGTCGTTTCTGTCCAATCCCAAAGATAATACTTTCAATTGAAAATGGAGTTTACCTCATCCCATTTAACACCACGTGCCCCAAATTTTTTGTATCCTTACAGTAGACCCATACTATCGAGTATCATACAATTTTAATAATGTAAAATAAATAGCTTTGTTTGCTGTTGTGATAAAATTAAAATTAAAATTATGTGCTCTTGGCGGTAAAGTAGATTTAATGCCTTGGATGATTTAATAGACTCGGCCGCGCCTCGTCTAAATACCAGCCGCTGCATTGAATCTTGTACTTTACTGCCTAGTTAAATAAATAACTATTAATACCTCTTGCTGAAAAGCGAACTGTTTTGTGACACAAAAAAATATAATTTAATTAACTGAAACTAATTAAGAGTAAATTCAACCACATTTTCGTGGTACTTCGGTTAAAATATAGCATAATCTATTTATAAATCAGAGAGTCTAGTTTCAAAGTGAAAACTTCCAAGTTAGACAGTCACCGGTGCTCATTGGGTTATCGGGCTTTCCATCTTTTAGCGGGGGTAAAGATAAATCGGCGCAGCGAACTAACTGCAAATATATCTCTGCCGCTAATGGAAAATCGAAATAAACACTATGGAGGATTTATAGTTGTATGCCGAAGGGGTAAATACTTTGAGTTTCAGCAGTTCGTTAGTAGGGGATAACAACGCGTTAATCTCCGTGTTTTCGAGCTTCGGAAGGTTTTTCTAACCTATGAAACCCGTATACATGGTCGTTATGCAACGGTCTTCTAATTTTACTTCATAGTTTGTTGCTCATTAATTTTATTTTACGTCAGATACGATGACATCAGTAATTATAAATACTTATTTTTTTTAATATGACTGTTTCATTGAATACACAATATTTGAAAAATATACCGATGTTTCCATACCATGTTAATGAGCCATTTGATTCCAGTATCATAAAATATGAATGATCAGTATTTATTTATAGAAGAATTTGTGTTGGGGATAATTATGAAACATCTATATTTCATTTTTTTGATTCTCTTTTAATTTATTGGTTTTGTGTTGGTATGATTTAATATAAAATACATACTGGTTGTCCCGAAATTAATGCAACAAAATTTGGTCACAGATTTTTATGATAAATTTAATGAATCCGTATTTTTCCTTTTCGGAGTTACAGCCCCCTGAAATCAGATCCTAAGAATAGTAATTTTTTTATGTCTCAGAAACCTGTTGTACGAGATTCACTAAATTTGGTAGAAAGGGGTTTTATAACATGTGGAATTTGAGAGTGCTATGCTTTTTGGCAGGGAACCCCCTTAAGACACTTTTTCGTGGGCCCCCTTGTCTTTGTAACAAAAAAAATTTGGTCGCATATTTGAATTTCTTTAAAATTATTAGTCCGAGAAAGTCATCGAATTTAAAAACTTATTTCTCCTTATATTTTTTTTGTAAAATGTTTTCGGGAAAAATGGCAAAATGTGATCTAACCCAACATTATTTTTTATACCTAATGAAAGTCTATTCTTCTGCTTTTGTCCGAAGTAAACTTTTCAGTGACTCTTTCATTAAAGTTTGGTATTTTTTGCATCTGTAACCTGAGGGGTTATTTTTTTATTTATCTATCTACCGCTATGACCAGTATCATAACGGTATTAACTGACAAAAGAGTTTACTATTAACTTCTCGAAAGGGAGTTTATAATTATCACTACACTTTAATTAATACGTGGGAATTTAGAAATGTTGTATGTTTTTAGAATGAATTTCAGGTACTTACCCTCTATTGCTTACGTAGAATGTAATCCAGTGGCTATACAGGGTGACACTGAAGTTGAAAGAAACAAAAAGAAACACCAAAACTTTCCAGGAAGGGATTTTAATAGCAATAAAAACAAAACATTATTAATTACTTTATTGACACCGAGATTCAGGAAATGCGCGATCCATAGCAAAATTTGGATTCTCTTTATCCATTATTAAATTAACCCGAGACTTTAATTAAAACTAAGTAGACTGCTCAATGTGGAACCCAAGGAAAAACTGCCTTTTTCGGAGATCTCTCCTGAATTCGACACCTCATTTCGCCACGCCCATTTCTTGGGTCCAGACATTTCTGTTCTTATCTTACTGGCGGGAACCCTGAATATCGGAACGCTTTGGCATAACTATGCCATGTTAATAGTTATCTAATGGACTGAATTACATTTATATAAATAATTCTATGTCTAAATGGACTTACAAGTAACCCTAGCCTTCCTCTAGTGACTCCGTGTAGCAATTCGGGACGGATTAGTCAATCTTATTTAATCTATTATAGCTTGGAAAATCCGCCTAAAAACCAGCTATTTGACCTATTATTATTTTCCTCAACACAAACTAACAACTTATTTAAATATATCGGAATTTCTACGTTCTTTTGAATGCATTTGGCGCGTTATTAGAGATATCGATTTTCTCTATATACCAGATGCTCAACACCCCGCGGTCTAAATGAACTTGTTAAAAAATATTGCTAAATTTCATGAGGCCTTCTACGATAGAACAGCCTCGTAGCGACGCTAAACCTACTTGAAAACTCTTAATCTTTTGATAATTAGTGTTGACTGAAATATTTTACTTTTTGGCTCATCCGTTCCGAGAATTAACAACTAAATTACCACGCGTCCCGGCTTTTGTTACACATCATTCATTTTTCAATAGATAGAATTGCAAGTGCTACAATAAAATTTAAAATATTAAGAAAAAAAAACGGTGAACAGCTAGTATTTGCTTATGGTCGCAATAAACAGAGCCCAAGTTGCATGGTAAATATGCGCTACTCCCACTCCGCCTTTCAGTGCTGCGCGATGGTAACCATGCCCACCGCTGTAAACAGTTTGCAGATGTAGAGGCGAGCTACGAGGAGCCACGTACTCAGAATTTTTCAAAAAAATTTAGCGAGTCGAGTTAAATTGACAGCACGTTATAAATGTAACATTTCCTATTTAATATATTTCATAAGGTCAATCTATTTAATTATGTAGATAACATTGTAAATTAAAATAAAAATGAATTTTTTTACGATGAAAATTTTTAGGGGGGCAACACCCCAGAGCCCCCCGCACCAGTCGCCACTACATAAATAGTTCGATTATTACATGTTTAAAATCTCTTTTTACACAAGATACCATTTCAAGTTTAGCTAATATTGATTTGTCTCATCGACATAGTTCTTAGTCCCTCTAAAAAGTCACTTTATAGGAAGTTCCCTTCACTTTCCCAGCTGATACGTACTTTTTGCGTTCGCCTCGAAAGGTCAAAGATACTCGAAGGTCGCCTTCTAATGTTGGCGTCCTAATTAACTTATCGACTACATATGGAGAATATCCATTAATTCCAGCCACGTCCTTAATGAATTTTCTCTGCTTCCTCGCTAGGAGGAAACTTGCCACTCAGAGGTGTAAGCAACTCAAGTCGTTTGTTATAAAGGCAGGAATAACTGAGAGTGCATTAAAATTCCCAAAATCAACGAGGCGAGTTTAAGCCCGCCATTATTTTTCTCTCAGATTTCTGATACTCCTATGAAATGTAATTTAGAGTTAAGGACATTACTAATCCCTTTAACGCCTCAGAGATTAGGAGGCAAGCTTATTTTGTTCTTTATTTATAGTAAGCCCATTCTTAGAGCTTATTCTGCAGTTTGCTTTGTTACCCTGTTTTTCCAGGAAGGATTGTATTTTTTACGAATTGCGAGTTCTGGGTGCACCATAATACAATTTGGATTGAACAATTATTAGTAATAATTTTAACATTTGTAAACTGTCTTCTATTATACAGGGTGTTCTACAAGCTCTATGACAAACTTTGACAGATGATAGATGGGTTAATTTCAGTCATTTTTTCTTATATGAACATAGGTCCGATTTGTTTTTGTTTAAAAGTTACAAGCATTTTAAAAAACATAATTTCATACTTCAATCAAAGTAAGAAGAAGAACGTTACTCAGTGAATAGTATTATTATTTCAACGAAATTGGGCGTTGACTTGCTTTGACAAAAAATTGTGTTGATTTTGATTGAAAAGTTACCAAGTTTTTTATGATATTGTAGTATAACAACCCCGGGTTCGATCGAAAAAAAAAAAAAAATAAACGTAGTTGTGGCCAAAAAATATGTGATCGTCATAAGGAATACCTACGTTGTATACATCTATTTTTAATTCACCGGAAGGCGCTGTCTACTAACTTTAAAGAGGGGAAGTATGGTTTAATTTTATAAAACGAAAGCACAGTGAATACACCTAACTTTATTAGTTTTGTACAACAGTCTTCAAATTAAACATGTGACAAATAGAAAGAACAACAAAAACATTAACAACCTTTAACATAAAATGAGAATGCCAGGCTCACCTAGAGCTTCTGTGGGGAAAGAGCATGGCAGAGAAATCCACGATCGTTGCTCTAACTACCCAAATACAAATACAAAACAACCGATAACAAAAGGCATAAATTAAGATCCTTTGCTACTGATAAATAAGACCTGATTTAATTTCTCACTAAATGTCACCTCCCTCGAATTAGACATACACACTTCCAAGTAAAACTGAAGAGGTTTGGTGTTAGTTAGCCGGCAGGGTCGGAAGGTACTGGAGTCCCATACGGGACGCAATCCAGCTATGAGTTGAGATTTCGGAAGATCTGTTTTAGCAATTCTTTTTTGGTTTTTAATTATTCTTTTTACAGATTCATTCCTCACGGGCGAAAATGTTAGTAAATTCAACAAGGATCTTATATACGTATGACATAAAGTGAGCACAAGAAATGCTTTATTATTTGTTTTCCGAACAACGTAATCATGAGAAAACAAGTTAAAAGTGAAACAAAGGAGTTGTTATTGCAATATCCGGGCAGTCACGACAATATATATATTTCAACATGTAATAAATAATGAGCAATTGCTAATAATAATTGTAACAATTTTACCTTAGAAAAATATAAGCCCTTGACCATAAAAACTATGGATAAACATACAAAGAATTATTGTTATCATTAAACATCTATAATCATCACAATCATAAGATTACATAGAATAATTAACAACAAAGTACTTAAAGAATATTACCTGCTAATTAATACGGGTTAAACACTTTGATTTTTCACTATTTTGCCTCACTGCCCGCCGATCGTCTTACTCCCATCTCCACACTGTTCTCAGTTCAACTATTTAGGCTTCCTTCCAGAATTCACCACCTAAGCGTTTGTTTTTGCGCTTCCTTCTACCAACTGTCAATATTATGTTTTCAATATTGTACAACACTCACGTAACAGATGACGTCGAAGTTGATGCGATAAGTATGGTTTTGCACAATATACAAAACAAGATTCATATTTTTTTCAGTTGAAATTTAAAAAAATCGCTGAAATAGGTCAATTAGTAAATACGAGTAGAAATTGTCACTTTTCTTCAATATTTTCTATTTTTTGAGCCATGTTTGACCGACCTATAACATTACATTCATTTTTTTTTAATAGGACGTTCTATATTTTATAGCATAAATAGATAGCCTTTCTAAAGACGAATTCAGCGATATAAAGTTGTAAAAAAAATTTAAAAAATCGCCTTTAATAATAATAATAATAATAATAAAACCAACTGATACAATAATTAACTGATAAAGAATTTAAGACTTTTAATAAAACTGTGAATAGACTTGCGAGACCTGACATCATTAGGCAAATAATTATAATTTTTTAGAGCATTGTAAGACAATGACCGGTGAAACAGAGCAGTCCTATACTTTGGAATACAAAAATTACAACGGTTACGCGTGGGCAAATGATGCACATCAAAATTCGTAATGAGCTTTGAGGTTAAATATTCAGGTTTATGATATAATAACTTAAAAGTCAAACAGGACAACTGAATCCGAAATCTAGCACTGAGGTTAAACCACTTCGAATTTTTAAAACTAGGAGAAATATGATCAAACTTACGAAGACCATAACTAAGCCTGATACAAGCATTTTGAACTTTTTGGAGACACTCTTTATCCCTGAGGACCAAAGCAGGTCAATATATGGTCATGCAGTATGTAATGGTGGATAATATCAGCGAATCACAGATTTTTAATTTAATTTCAATACTAAGAAGATCTTTATGCATGTAAATGACTTTCAGCTTGCCAAAAGATTTCTGAGTAAGATAGTAAGCTAGTTGACATGCTAAGAGAATTGTCTACCCACAACTCAAGATTTTTGCAGTTATCAGTTGGAACAATAATATGTCCATTCAAAGTAATAGTAAAATCTGGGTTATATACAATGACGTTCCTTTTATTTCCAAAAATTAACATTTGAGTTTTAGATTAATTTAAAATAAGATTATGAGCCAAATATACCTCAGAGATAGAGTTTAAATCCGGGTCACAACTGAAGAGATGACAGAAGCACAAAAAGAAAAATATAATTTTCTCAAAGAAGACGTGGATCTTATTTGTGGAAGGGCGAAATGGGCGGCGAGTATTAGACGCCTTCATTATAGCCATCTTTCTCTATCGCACGGATTTCTATGACTTACTTCATCGCTCTCACGTAACGGCCGATGAACCATGGGGACTTTCCGACCCTGTATATATATTTTAACATGTAATAAATGATGAGCAATCGCTAATAATAATTGTAACAATTTTACCTTAGAAAAATATATGCCCTTGAGCATAAACATACAAAGAATTATTATCATAAAACATCTATAATCATCACAATCATAAGATTACACAGAACAATTAACAACAATATTCTTAAAGAATAATTACCTGCTAATTAATACGGGTTAAACACTTTGATTTCTCACTAGTTTGCCACACTGCCCGCCGATCGTCTTACTACCCATCTCCACATGTTCTCACTTCAACTCTTTAGGCTTCCTTCCAGAATTCCCCACCTAAGCGTTTGTTTTTGCGCTTCTTTCTACCAACTGTCAATATTACGTTTTCATTATTATACAACACTCATGTAACAGGTGGCGTCGAAGTTGATACGACAAGTATGGTTTTGCACAACATGCCTTAAAAAATAGAAAATATTGCAGAAAAGTGACAATTTCTATTTACGAATTGACCTGTTTCAGCAATTTTTTAAAATCTGAACTGGAAAATTTAATTTTGTTTCATGATTTTGGGACACGCTGTATATTCTGATATTTTAAATGTGTCCTCTCTTTCGTGTTAAAGACACCCAGGATCTACATGTTTCGTTTATGAAAACGACGTGGGCAGTGTATTTCTGTGTGGTATATTTCAGTGGTTTTCACCGAATTCACTAAGTAGATTAATTCACATTTTTCTATTAGTCACGGGAAAATAGTAAGATCCGAACCGATGTCAAACGGATTTTTCTCATTGCTCGCCGGGAGCTTTTCTCTAAGCTCGTTAATTAGCGTTTCTTTTCACGTTGCATTTTCCTGAAAAATAGGTTGTTCCTTTCGGCGGTAATCCCGAAACAAAACGTCGGTGCAGCTGTCCGTAGCAAACTTAAATGAACTTCTGAATGCACTTCAATATCCGAGAGCTGAGCGCCGGTTGCCAGGAATTATCGAGCTTTCGGTTGTAAATGGGAATCGCTTCATATAGGGATATCGCCAGTTTCAGCATTTCGTCAAGATGAATGTGCCACATTTGCAGGTATATTTTAACGTAAGATGTTGAAGTACCTATACATTTCAAATGGCAATTTAAAAAAATCTAATGTATTTGTCGATGCGTTGTTCAGTCAGCATAAATCTTTGGGCAGGACGCGCGACAAGTAGAAGATACAACGTGTCCCCGGATGAACTTAACTATACTTGTAATATTCCTAATTTCGCATTTTAAGGAATTTTGTGGAAATTCGTTATAAACTTAGCCGAAACTTGTTACCTGGGGTTTCCGAGGTCGCTTAACACGAATATCACGA
Source organism: Anoplophora glabripennis (assembly GCF_000390285.2). Lineage (NCBI taxonomy): Eukaryota > Metazoa > Arthropoda > Insecta > Coleoptera > Cerambycidae > Anoplophora > Anoplophora glabripennis. Next base: position 9,583 of record NW_019417594.1, read on the forward strand.
CGGTAACGGTCCTCGAGGTACCTAGTACCTAGGATGGCTGGTTTCTGTGATAAGTATTTTATTCTGAATAATTTTTTATTATAAAAATACATTTATTCATTACAAAAAATACATGTTTTCAAAAAAAATATTCTTAATTAATTTTTTAATTTTCATTATTATCTTCTTCATCTTCTTCATCTAATGTTTCCAGTTCTGAAGAAAATATGTCATTTGCAGAATATTTTTCATTATTCGTGCAATTAATACCTGCCCAATCAAAGTCTTAAATTCGTGACACTGCTACGCAAATCGAAATATACAGATCTGTAGATAATACAATTTTTCTCATGAATGGCTTTCTGTAGGCGATTTTCTCAAGAGACGATATTTTTTTTAAATAAAACGACCTTTTCAATATTGCGGCCTGTTTTTAAAAAAATACGACCAGTGTAAAAGTTTTGACCGCTAACAGGGAGAGGTAACCGGAGAAAACTATCACCCAGTATATCGATTTGACTAAAGTTTTAAGAAATAATAGGTATACATAATAGTTCAAATAAATGTCCCAAATTTTAACGAGATCGGTAAAAGACTTATGAAGTTTTTTAATTAAATTAGTTTTATTTTTGTCAAATATGAAGGCTTGTAACAAAAACGAAAAATTTTTTATTTAACTTTTTTTTTTCGTAGATTATATTTATTTATCGTCGTGAATATGCAGTCAAACGTTGTCGGTGAAATTTGCGGACACCCTGTATAATAGTTCACAAAAGCGATTGGCTCCGATTATACCTACGAAGTTCTTGGATGATACGTATCTATTCACTATTGGATTAATAATACATGGATAATTGACTCTATTTGACTCTATTGACTAATTGGCTCTCGATAAGTTCTTTGAATAAAGAGTATTTAAACAGTGATGATCAAATGTTTCTTCTGATTTAGATAAATAGGTTTGAATTTTATTTATTAGAAATTGGGGATATATGTGCTATTAAATCGGTATCACCAAAATAATAATAATAATTTACAGTTTCTAGCAAAGACAGACTAGACTACTGTTCCTACGTACTATTGTAATACGTATAATTAAGTTAGAAAAAAGTACAATATAGTACCTCTTTGCAATTTATAGTACAAAAAAAAAATTGAAGTACTTCGGTAATTATTACATCACAAGTTATTTCTTTATTCTTTATAACCCTTGTATATTTTGTGACTATTTAAATTTCTCGCTTTATTCCTTATTCTGTTTCTTTATTCAATTTAAGCTGGATAAGAATTTTAACTGGCTTCTGTTCCTTTTTCTTATTTATTTATTAGTGTTGTCTCTGGTATTATTACATACTCTTAAGAGAAAAATAGATTTTTTCTTCAAGCGTATAATAATACTTATATTATATAGTGCAACACCTCCTTTAGAAGCAGCCTATTGTTTAACTAGTACAAATATTTTTCATTTTTTAACTAGTAAAAAAATGTAACAATGTGTAGGTAAGTATCCTAGCAACGAATTAAAGATTCAAGAAGCTTTGACGTTTCATTAAGTGTCAGTTGAAATTTGATGTCGCGTCGGGTCGTTTTTAAAATGTCTGAAGAAATGCAGTGCACACCACCAGAATTACTGGAAATTGCAAATACATCAGTGGCAACACTTATACCAACAAAGTCGAGAAAAATTTATGAAAATGCTTATGATAAATTCATAAATTGGGCAAAAGAAAATAATGCACATATTTATTCAGAAAATGTGATGATAGCATATTTTACAAGATTATCCAGAACACTGAAAAGTTCAACTTTATGGGCGCAATATTCAATGGTAAAATCTAAATTAAACATAGAACACAATGTAAATATTGAGAAATATTCAAAATTAATTACATTTTTGAAACGACAAGGTGAAAATTATAAACCAAAAAAGTCGAAAGTTTTGTCTAAAAAAGAATTTGACGAATTCCTGAATAAAGCACCTGATGATAAATATTTAGCAACCAAGGTATGTACTTTTTAAATTATAGGTAGATATATATTTAACCTTTTTATATTTGTAATACAAAATTTTGTTATAATTTGTAAACTTCAAGTTATTTTATAGTATCCATTACGAGAATAATAAACAATTTTCGGAAATAAAGATAGCTCATTGGAAGAATGTTGTAAAAACTCATAAATATAGATGTCTTAAAATTACGTCATGTTTTAGAATTTCCTTGCATTTTCCAACTTTTTTTATTGTTACAAAATTAATAATTCTATATTTTTTAGGTTGCACTAATATTTGGAGTCACAGGAGCTTGTAGATGCGATGAACTCATTCAAGTAAAAGTTAATGATGTAAAAGATTTGGGAAATATAATATTAGTAAATATTCCCAATACAAAAACTAAAAAACATCGTTCATTTACCATAATTGGAGAGTTTTATTTAAATTTATACAGAAAATATGCTACTCTTCGGCCAAAAGACATAACTTTTGATAGATTTTTTATTAAATATCAAAATGGCCATTGTCATCGTGTTGTAATGGGCATACATAAAATTTCAAAAGTGCCAAAAGATGTTGCATCATTTTTAAGGTTGCCAAATCCACATGAATATACGGGGCATTGCCTTAGAAGAACCTCGGCAACTATCTTAGTTGATAATGGTGGAGACATTACAACCCTAAAGCGACATGGTGGATGGAAATCTACCAGCGTCGCTGAAGGATACATTGAAGATTCTGTAAACAATAAGAAACAGATAGCGATGAAAATATTAAACCCATTAGAGTATAATGAACCAAGTACATCAAGCGAAACTGTAAATATTGATCCTGAAAATAATTTAATCGAAGACTTTTCTGTTAATAATGGTACAATTGTTAACACTGAAACTGAGAACCTTATTACAAGTAACGTATTCAACGACAGAACTGTAAACTTTGAAAAAAAGACAGCCAGCAGCGCTTTAAATATCAACAACTGTACCATACAAAATTGCACATTTAATATTCATGTTAATAAATAAAGTTTGATGATAGACATGTAGGTAATTTAGATGTTTATTCGTTTAATTCAAATTAAAGAAAAATAATTGTTACATTTGTTTTTTTATTCATGAATAAAGTGGTTAAAACTGTCATGTTTAATTAATCAATAAAATGTATAAAATGTATAAAATAAATAGTATTACCTACCTACTGATTTTATTTTGTGCTGAGATTGAACATCGCGTTATCCGCTATAAATTTTCAAAATTAGTAATTTTTTATATTCACGCTTGAAGAAAAAATAGTATATGTCACTCGGAGTGGAAGGCTCATTATGTGTTTTGCCCAATTTGCTCAGCCTCGGCTAACGCCTCGGCGAGCAAACTTTTGGGCTCAACACATAATGATCGCCTTCTACTCCTAGTAACATAATATACTGTTTTGTCTGTAAAATAAGGATAAGTGTACAATTACAGTAAAAGTATGTTTTCCTGACTTGAGGCAAAGTAAAATTTCAAAAGTCTGTTTTTATAGTTTCTAATTTAGAATTGCAAAATTTATAGTAGGTCACTGCTTGTGGAGGTTTTGACATAGTACAGTACCATAACATTTAGTAGCAACATTTTTTTTGGTAGAAAACAACCCCGTTGAACACCAGAGTCAGTGCTGCCGCTCTACTTATTTTTCAAAATGATTAAATTCTTTTCTTTTTTCGTAACTAATCATATGTTTTTTTTTGGGAAATTGTGAATCACCTTTTACAATTTCATGATTTCGATGAACAATTTTAGCTTAAGATTCATCAATAGATTGGAGATTTAGACTTTTGCAGATACTTTGGCTGTTCTTGGCACTGCCATTTACCTGTCTTCTGAATGAAAAATCCTAAAATAATAGCATGCTACTTACTGACACTATTTTATAAGTATTTTGTATTTATATAGAATATAGATTTTCACCGAAGAAAACGACCCTATTACGAACACAGATACATTGCCTACGCCACATTTTTTCTGTTAGTATTTAAGCAATAAAAGTCATCTAATATTATTTCTTTTTAAGAAGAATGCGTAAAATACCGTTCTCACGCCGTAAAGCCGGTTTCATCTTCTATCAATTATATTTTTATGGGCCTAAGTGTGAGTTTAATAGCCGGAAAACATATGCTGGGCGGGATTTATGAAATAATCCTTTTGCAATTAAAAACTTTATTGCCCTGCAAAAATGAGAACGGGCCATATTAAATTTGCTGCAAAGAACGCTACCGTTGAGATTAATTCTATTACTCTAGTACACCACTTCAATTTAGCGCGAATTGCAAACGATGCAAACAATATTCGTAGTTATGGAAATTGCTCAAATAATCTTATATCTAAACTTAGTCGATATATCTCGAAAACAAGTAAATATTGAGAAAAACTTTATTATTACAAAAATTACTCAAAATTTAACGATCTTGCAGATGGACCGCATTTCCACGTTCCAGAAATATCCATCTACACAGAAAGATTTGAACTAACAATTCTAACTGCAATTTGAACCTATTGGAAGCACCTAACAGCCCCAGTTCCCGGAACTAAAATATATTTCTTCATTTCGGAGATATTGGCAGCGGGAGTGTTAAATGGCACTAATGGACTAAAATAAATTGCATGATAAAGTACATATTTTTTTACTAATTGTACTAAGATTTGTTATATGTTCTATAATTAATCTTAAATTGATTTCTAATGAACAATAAGGTTTTTAAATTACTTCTTAGCTCAATTTTTCCAATTGTTCGTATCGTCCTTGTTTTCCGCAGCCAACGAGGCAGAAACTCGTACAGTTTCAGTTCTTCTGAAGTGGCGTCTAAGTTAAATAGTTCGTCAAATTGCAAACTGTCCTTAACTAGAGAACAGAACAAGACAATTACTGGCATCTAGAGTTAAATTAAATACGTCTCTCTGTATGTACCATTCAAGTATTTCGTATTAAACTAAGTATTAATAAAGTGTCCGCTCGAATATGCAAATTTTTAAAGGGTTTGTGGAAGAAATTGATAAACTTTCTGTAAAATTTATAATAGGGTCGTCCGGATAAGTTAAACTTTTATCTTAATAAATAAATAAATACAATTCTATATCAATTAACATTGTTCTATTATTTAAAATTTAAATAAAATGGGTATTTTAGGATTGATTAAAAATGTTTTAAAATGTCTGAAATTTTACCACTCAGAATTAATAAATTATTCATAATTGTTTTTTGTTCTGTTGTTAAAAGCATAAAAAACAATGCTTTGAACATATGAACTGTTTATTTCTCCGAGCACAACAAACATCGAAAAGGAATTGTCGGGTTATTTTTTAGGATAATAAAATGTATTGCGGACAACAAATTATTAAATACCGGCAATTAATCTTTCGGAAAAAAAGATAACCTTTCGCTGATTGCGGTAATTTAGAGTGGAGGGCAAATAAAAGTTGGTTATTACTTCTCTAACGATTTCTATAAATCATGACCGAGTCAATATAATCGCAAAAAGCCCAGCGTAAACGCCATATTTCTTGGCGGAGGTAGAACGTAGTCGATTCCCTTATTATTGTAGATTTGTACGTGTTCGAAATGCTAAAGAAAGATAGTTTTAATTTTCTCGGCTCTCTGGGAACTCCAACATAACTCTGGGCGCGATTCTGGTGTCACTCTTGCATTTATAATTTGGTCCTGATTAATGTGGATCAACGTTAAATGATTGATTTCGTAAGTAAAACTTTATACAAATATAAAATACTTATAAAATAGACAATAAAGATCATAATTACTGTTTTATTTATGGTGGTGCGTTGAAATTTATTAAAATTTTATTAAAGTTTAAAAATAAGTCATTTATTTGTGGCATAGTTTCGTTTTTTTTCTATTTATTTTTTGAGTATTTTGCTACATGTGAAAAAATTTTAAAATTAGTGAAATAAACTCTTGCTGCAAAAGGATTAGTGAAGGGTTATTTTTATAAAAATAGTTTTGCCTAATCAAAAAATCTCATAGTGAAAAAAAGCATAAAAGTACAAAATGTAGTACAAAACTTCATCACTATGCATCACGTACCTACTTTAAAAAGTTGTTGACATTTGAAAAACTTCTTCCTCTTCTGAACTTTTTTAGTTTACTTTTGTCTGTTTCTGTAGCTAGATATATCATATATGATGTTTATTGTATTATTATTTACTTCATCTTTTAGAATCTGTAGCATTCATTTCGTCATTCAATAAAATAATTCGATTTCTTTTAATTTTCTTTTTTCGCATTTTGACTGATAATATGCTATTTTACTAAATTCAAAATCGTTTGCTAAAATTGCACTTTACAACGTGAAATGTCATTTTACTATATGTATAGTAATACCATTTTTAATAGAAAACAGTTTGACAGAAAATTGTTTATTTAAATATTGAAAACATTGTTATACAGGGTGTCCAGTAAATAATGCATAACCTTCTAACCGTGGATGGGGGACTCTAAGGTCGTTCAGAAAATCAACTTTTGTCTTATTGTTAGTACAAAGTCCCTTTGTTTTTCAGTTATTTCGGTTTTTCTTTCGAAATTTCCGCTATAGGTTACTTTATTGGTCACTATGGCCCCAAGCGAACCTATTATCTTTCAGTTATTTTGCGTAATATTCTTGAATTGTGTTATTATCAGATGCTTATCAGAATTTTTATCTGGTAATAGTAGTTCTTGTTTAAAAAAATTTTAAACTTAAATTTTACGTTATTCAGCGAAGATACAAACGAAAACTCCGAAGGGCATTCATAAGAAGGTGCAGAGCCAGCATCAGGGTAGGCGGCAGACAATTTAAACATTTACTGTAATTTTTAAACAAAATTAAATAATAACTGAAAGATAATACGTTCTCTTGTGGCCGTAGTGACTAGTAAAGTAACCTATGGCGGAAATTTCTAAAAAAAAAACAAAATAACTGAAAAATGAAGTGACTTTGTACTAAGACAAAAATTGATTTTTTTTAAAAGGTTAGATATCCATTATTTACCGGACACCCGATATACAGGGTGTCTCGGTACTTGATACAAAAAACTTGAGTACAAATAGATGAGGTCAAAATAATATCAGTTCTTCATATACATTTTTTTCATACGTGTCTTGGATAACAAGTTACGGGCCCTCAAAGGTGAAAATTAATAAGTTATTTTTAGTTGCAGTCTCTAAACTGTTAACTTCAGCATGATGCAAATTTGGTGATCAATAACACACGCTTACAGATTGTTTTTGATGTAAGTGAAACTTCATTATGCCCAGAACGCCAGGGGCGGACTATGCCTAATGGTTAACAACCCAGAATTTTTGCATAGATGACGATCGCAATCTGCCTGCAACAAAAATAAGCTCTCTGAAGAATTTGCTATACCTTCTTGGTTCAACTCGGTAAAATTAACAGTTTAGAAAATAATTGTGATTTTATGTCACAGTGCACATGGAGAGGCGCCTCCACCATTTTTTGTTTTTAATTTTTAATTGGACATAATTACTATGTTCTAACAAAGTACCGTAATCGTAAATATTTTTAAAATAAGAGCTTAGAATATCTTACTGTCTGCTAATGTAATTTTCACTAATAAAATTTTACAAACACACTTTATGCTGCGCTCGCTCGTACTTGTAAAAGGTATGTAAAACTTTGCTTTTCCAAACTTGTTTAATATACTATTTACGGTATTATTTTAATTTTTCAAAATTTTAGCCGAACTAAATTAAATACTATGACCGTTTTCTCAGTTCTAGATTTTTCAAGTTTTCGTTTTTTAATATAATTTTTGTGTTCGTCTATTCTCATATTCACAGGTTAAGAAGTCTCTCCAACATAATATTTATTGCATTCATAAGGTATGCTATAAATGCAATTTTTTGAATTTTGAAAAACGTTATTTAGGCGCGTCTTTGACAATAAAGTCATTTAAATGACATGACAAAAATTTGGTGTATGTCTTGAAAATGTAATATTCACTTGTTTTTTTATATAATTCTATGAAATAGTAAGAAAATTTCCCAAACCTTTAGTTTTCGTCGCTTTTCTCTGCAAAAGTTGTAAAAATTACCTTTTAGGGCATCGGTACCCAAAAAATTAAGTATAGTATTAAAAAAATATATTTTTCAGCCAATTCTACGCAAGTTAGTCATTTAAGGTAAATATTTAATCCAATAATTTTTTTATGAATATCTCGTTTAAAATAAATATTCAATGCCTTAGAACCTTACTGTTCATTTGTAATATGGCACGTATTAACACGTACCTGACCATCCGAGGCGATACCAAATCATTTTTAAGCAATAACAATTTCTCCACAGTCATCACAGAGACATCATCCCTGTCCCATTCGTAATTAGCTCCTTCGGAGGCCAAGAGGCTTTAGCAATCCGACATAGCATTCTAGAAATGTTCGGCGAGTGATTCATTATGCAGCTCCGAATTGCACCGAAATTGTTCCTCGATGAAGACACAATCCAAGTAGCACGCGACGGGAATTGAGGTTGCGTTTAACGGTAACCGAAACTTCAAAGTTTACCAGATGTAATAGACGTAAGACGAAAGCAGTTTCAATGTCAGCTTTGGCATTCAGATGCAGATGATTTTGGCATCTATTATTTCAGTCGAAATCGAGGAGTGATGACGCTTGTGACATTTGCAGGAGCATTGCATACCTATATACAAGGTGATGCAAGGGAAGAAATTATTGGATAAAGATTAATTCGAGTTTCACTCTTAACTGAAAATAATGTATTTACTGTAACTAATTACGGTAAAAATATTAGTATATTTCTTGCAATATCTAACATGGTTTGGTCAACGCACTTTTTTGCCATCAATACCTATTTGAACGTACACATTATTAACATAAGAAAGAGAAATACTACTGTCGAATTAGATCATAAAACTTGAAAACTTGAAAAAATTATTAGTATAGATATTTTATTACACTTTATGACGGGGAAGGGTAAGTAGAATGTGTAACGTTATTTATTACTTATTCCAAGTTGTACAAAACTATACTTATCGTATCAACTTCGACATCACCTGTTACGTGGGTGTTGTATAATAATGAAAAAGTAATATTGACAGTTGGTAGAAGGAAGCGCAAAAACAAACGCTTAGGTGGGGAAGTCTGGAAGGAAGCCAAGAACAGAACAGTGGAGAGTGAAAAGTAAGACGATCGGTGCACGGTGAAAATATATAAGTAGTGAAAAATAAAAGTGTTAACCCGTATTAATTAGCAGGTAATATTCTCTAAGTACTTTGTTGTTAATTGTTCTATGTAGTCTTCTGATTGTGATGATTATAAACGTTTCATGATAATAATTCTGTATACGTTTAGCTTCCATTGCTTTATGTTCAAGGGCATATATTTTTCTAAGGTAAAATTGTTACAACTATTATTAAAGATTGCTCATTATTTATTACATGTTAAAATATGTATATATATTGTCGTGACTGTCCGGATATTGCAATAACAACTCCTTGGTTTCACATTTAACTTGTTTTGTCATGATTACGTTGTTCTTTGATTTCTTGTGCTCATTTTATGTCAAGACGCATATAAGGGCCTTGTTGAATTCACTAACATTTTCGCCCGTGGGGAACGAATCTGAAAAAAAGAATAATTAAATACAAAAAAAGAATTGCTAAAACAGATCTTCCGAAATCTCAACTATAGCTGGATTGCCTCCCGTATGGGACTCCAGTACCTTCCGGCCCTGCCGGCTAACTAACACCAAACCTCTTCAGTTTTACTTGGAAGTGTGTATGTCAAATTCGAGTGAGGTGACATTTAGTGACACTTTAAATGAGTCGGGCGTTAATTATCATTAGCAAAGGATCTTAATTTATGTCTTTTATTGTCGGTTGTTTTGTATTTATATTTGGGTAGTTAGAGCAACGATCGTGGGTTTCTCTGCCATGCTCTTTCCCCACAGGAGCTCTAGGTGAGCCTGGCACCCTCATTTTATGTTAAATGGTTGTTAATGTTTTTGTTGTTTATTATATTTGTCACATGTTTAATTTGAGGACTGTTGTACGTAAATAATAAAGTTAGGTGTATTTACTCTGCTTTTGTTTTACAAAATTAAACCATACTTTCCCTCTTTAAAGTTAGCCAGCGCCTTCCGGTCAATTAAAAAATAGATACATACAATGTAGGTATTCCTTATGACGATCACATATTTTTGGCCACAACTACGTTTATATTTATCTTTTTTCGATCGAACCCGGGGTTGTTATATTACAAAGTTAATAAACAACTGCTTGGGAAAATCGGCAATAAAACCCAAGTACACTCAAATATGTAGCATCCAACTAAAACTACAGTCAGGTTGCAGAGCGATTACTGGAAGATCGTGGGTTTGTAGTATGAAATTTTTGATGTGTAGATATTCACTTATTATATGGGGAAGGAATTAGAATTTAAACAAAATGTACTTAAAACACGACAACAACTCTCTAGGTTTCGACAATGCAATACTGTTTTGAATCACGATAATTGAATAATTTCAATTATTTCGAATTTTCACCACCAAGAACGGCTGTGACAGCATTTTTAACATTAAGGCCATGTTTCGTTGTATTAGCTATGTCCTGTCCAAATTTTGTTCATGCAACTCTCTTGGTTTCGACAATGCAATATTGTTTTCAACCACGAAAATAGAATAATTTCAAATATTTCGTATTTTCACCACCAAGAACGGCAGTGACAGCATTTTTAACATTAAGGCGATATTTCGCATTTTATTAGCTATGTCCTGTCTAAATTTTGTTCATGCAACTCTCTTGGTTTCTACAATGCAATACAGTTTTCAACCACGAAAATTGAATAATTTCAAATATTTCGAATTTTCACCACCCAGAACGGCGGTGACAGCATTTTTAACATTAAGACGATGTTTCGCTTTGTATTAGCTATGTCCTGTCCAAATATTTTGTTCATGCAACTCTCTTGGTTTCGACAATGCAATACAGTTTTCAACCACGAAAATTGAATAATTTCAAATATTTCGAATTTTCACCACCAAAAACGGTGGGCGGTTTTAGTGGGATTGTGCAAAAGTTTTGTATATTTTGGAAAAATATACAAATGTTTACACTTTACAAGTACGCAGGACAATTAATGAAAAATTTGCTCAGAACGGTTGGCAATCCTAATTGTATGCACATGTCAAAAATTGTGAGATTAGAAAATGCCTGACGTCAAAGTTTGAGTTTGAATTTTGCCTTTCCTTGTTCTAGTTGAGTTAGTTAATAATATAGAGCAAATTAGACAACAAATAAAGCAGTATAGACTGCAAAATGTTATATTAAATTTGAAATTAATAAGCACAGTTAATTTGAAAAAAATATATTGTTAAGGTGTAAAATAGATATTCATTTCTGACCATGTTTGAGTATAGTTTATAGAATACAGGGACAGTGAATATTAATCATTTTAAAGCTTCAATATTCTGCCATACCTGCATATTTATTATGAATGAAATTTAATTGCTTCTACGTTTTCCAGAACTTTATTACAAATTTATTCATTAAACACACGAAAAAAATAAAATAAATTTACTTGTTTTAGAAAATATTATGTAAGCTTTGCCTTGCAATTCCAATTTGAATATTTAATATCTAGAAACCAGTGTTCCGCGGCTTAATCATTATTCTGTGTAAGATTCGCTAGGTGGAAAACTAATTCACTTATGTAAAGATGTTTTAAGACTAGAAAGCCAAAACAGTAGTACTGTGTCTTATACTGGTAATTTCTTTAACAAGATTTGCATAAATACGGCGGTTTCAGATATTTTATCTTTGCAAACAGGACCAAGAAGACAAATAATGTAATTCCAAGTTACAAATTCGGTTATTAAAACTGTGAAAAGTTCGGGCACGTCTGAAATTTTGATACCAGATATTTCAGTTTTTTTTGGAGGGCAAGCAAACGAGTAGGTACTCTGTATTCTCTGCACACAGCAACAAACTCATAAATATTTGGTGCCAAAGAATGTATAATAAAGAAATCTAAAAATCTAAAATCTAAAAATCTATCAGTTCATAGTAATACACATTTCTAATGGAAACGACTACATAAAATAAAACGGTAGTTATGTAAATTAATAATATCGTCTTCATAGTCGTCTTCAAGAAGGAATTAAAATTGTAGGAATTGTAACAATGAGACATGTATATTGACAAGGTTTACTAAAACTAGGTTATCTAGTGATAGATTATTTATATCACTGTAATTATTAAAAAAGTACTATGTAGAACCTATTAATCTTAGTATAAATTGTATGATAATGATATATTAACCTTTACTTCATATATTGATGTATATTGTTGACATATTCCTATTATTCCTATATATTCCATATAATTCAATTAATTCCATTAATTTCTAATAATACATAATATGTGTTACATTTCGATATCGATAGTACAGGTATGTAAAATATTGTTTTGAGAAAATAAAACAATAGCCTATAATTGAAGGACAATTGTTTTTCAAACATCTGGTATAATATATTACATATATTAATTAAAATTGGTCATATATTTTTAATATTAGCATTAGATTCATCAAAACTGTTGTCATTGTAATTATAAGAAAGCAATTTATTCAAATTACTAATAATATACAGGGTGAGTCAGTTTTTTGTGGTAGGATTTTAACAGTTAATAGAGATTAATTTTTTAATAAGAAAAGTTCTATAAACGTAGGTCTTAGAACGCTTCGTTTGTATTTTTTAAAAATTTTTCTTAATATCTCTAAAAGACCAACATATTTTGAACTGAAATTTGGTATTAATAACACATTAGTTATGGTGAATAAAATAAAGATATCTTTGTTTTATTCACCATAACTAATGTGTTATTAATACCAAATTTCAGTTCAATATATGTTAGTCTTTTAGAGATATTAAGAAAAATTCTTAAAAAAAGTTTGTTTTCAACACCCTATATCTCACAAACGAAGCGTTCTAAGACCTAGGTTTATAGGAACTTTTCTTATTAAAAAAAGGTTCTCTATCAACTGTTAAAATCCTACTACAAAAAACTGACTCGCCCTGTACGTTGTTTCATTAAAAAAATTAATTTTCCTTTCAAATATTAAAAAGAAGGAATGTGGTCAATTTTGCTCCAATGTAGTTATCTTATCAGATCGATATGTCTCTTTTTACAAAATGTATACAAGAGTGGAGGGGGTGCCAATAAAAAAACATATTGTATTATTTATTGTTAATTTACTTTCTGTTTATATTCCCGCAAGCATATTTATAAATAGAATAATGTATCTTTTAGCCTTTGTTTGTTTCTGACATAAATCGCTAGACATGGAGTAGATATATCATTATGTACTACTATAATATTTAAATATAGTCGTCACTTTAAGACATTTAAATGCAAACCTTGGAAATAAGTTTGTGATAGTGTCGAATGGTGTTATCTTGAGTGAGTCATCAAAAAAACAACGTTTATTTAGGCTAGTAAATTATTTATATCTAAATAAAGGTAAAAATAGAGTGCACACAAACTTGGGGATAATTTTTTAATGGTAGGTAGAATAAATTTATGCTTAAAACTAATAATAATTCAAACTGTTAAAACTTATTGAGAACCCCTGGAATCGTCTCCGATTTACATACTATACAAAAAGAGGTACATACTTGTGACTGTAAATGGCCGCTTCTATGTCCCGTTCAGATTTTCTACTTTAGTTTTCATTACATACGTTTACGTACGTTTAATTGAAGCCAATTTATTTTTCTACTTTTAACTGTATTTTCCCTTTGTGAAAGGACAGTTCGTATGTGTATATTAATAAGTGCGAGTAATCATGTTAAAACCACCCATAATTGAAAAACAGTGAATTAATGAATCAGAGGTTCTAAAACAGTTTTCATTGTATCAATGTGATGTCAGTAAATATTAAAGAATTGTTTATATTTACAGACATAGTATTTCAACAAATTAAGTTTTCACACCTGGATTTACTTACTCTTCAAATATCCTCTCGAAGTTTGTACACAGTCTGTGCCAAGTGATAACAAAATTCCACAAACTCAAAATATTTTTCGACACAGGCAGTTAAAAAATAAATAAATGTGAGTTCATATTACCTACTAAATTTTCAAATTAAAGTCTAATAATGCTGACAATCTCTTAATGAAGATTTTTTAAAGGACTACGGTGTTGGGGTTTACATTACCTCATCTTCAGGTAAATTTTTTATAGACTAAGGTTTTCAGGCGTATAAATTTTGAATTTAAAGTTGAATGAAGATTTCACATGTAACTCATGATTATGTGAAACTCCCTTTCTTCTTATGGACGTGATATATTTCGAAAATAAGCGTTTCACGTACAGCCCTAGCGTCAAGCAGTTTAGCAGCATATCCCTGCCGATCAAATGCGCCTTGGCTGAAAGGGAGCGTGTTGCCGAAGGCACTTGTCTAAAGTGGATTTAAACGTCATCCAGGCAACACATTTTTTTAGATATTCGCCTTGCGGGGCATATCGTTTCGCTTCGGCTGCCATTGATTCTGAGAGGATTTATGGCGGTTATTATGGGAGATTTGGGGCTGGAGTTTATTATCTGAGGACGGTAGTCTAGAGGTAGTAGATTATCAGCAATAATAAGAGCTTGGTAGGTGGTCCATACAATGACTTTTTCCTTTGATGTCCTGTTAGTTCTTTAGTGTATACTTATAAAAAGGGTGTTGCATTGGTCAAAGAAAAATTTGAATTTGGGTGATCAAAATAAGAAAAAGTCTATGAACAAATACCTGGAAAGGTTTCGTTTACGAATTCTAGCATGTCGAAATTAAAAAATCTGTATGAAGACGTTTGACTTAGTGGTGGAACTTGGGGGAACTCTAACTTTATATCAAAATTTTAGTGACTGTAATTAGTCATTACTAACTACAGTCACTAACAATCACTAAAATTTTGATATAAGGGTAATTAGAGTTTAAAATATTACTAAGAATGTATGCGTTGTTTATGAGACATCCATCAATAAGTTTTGACATAAGCCTACTTTGAGAAAAGTCACTTCTTTTATACACTGTAATATTGTAAGAGTTCAATTAAAAGCCCTTTTATCGAAGACCGTCCACATTAGGAAGTTTTAACAAGAGTACATTATTTTTAGAAAATAAAATTGTACATTAGAAATAGGAGCCCGAATGGTAAAAACCTAACCTTAAAAAAATTAGAACTTAAAATGTAATAGGAATGTAGCATAACTAGCGCCCTCTATGAAATATCTAAAAAATAATTAGACCAGCGTATTTGTCATCCCTAAAGACCCCGGAATACCAAACTTTCGTAAAAATTTTATTTAAAAAATTTTATTTTGTCGCCCCGTATCTCGAAAACAAGAGGAGGATATAGTTCATAAGACAAAATTTTTTATTTTTTGTTCTACTATCGCCCCCTGTATTTACGGGAGGTCTTTCTGAAACACCATGTATATTTAAAGAAAAGCCAAAGAAATTTGTATGTTAAAGTGTGTATAAAATTTTATTAAAATCTTAGCTGAGCGCTTTCGACTACATAGTCATCATCGGAGCTATTCCTAAAATATCAACAAGAGGTTGAAATGACATTATATAAAGCAAACAATTTTTACTTACGTTAAATTTTAGATACCAAAAAATATTTAGGAAACGTTGAAAATCTTAATAAGTTCGACATAACAATATACAACATTAAATATAACATCAATTACTGGTAAATAACAAGAGAAAGAAACAGAAATTGACTAACAATGTCGAACACGTGGAGTGAAATAAAGTGAGGTTAAATGTTAAATGAAATTGAAAATTGACATTCTACAATTCTAAGGATTACCAACTAAGTGATAACAAAAATTTTTAAAGTTAAACTACCAATATACTAATAACAAAATATCAGCTGGGAATTAATGAGATTTCCAAAGATACTTGAATAAAGGTTTAAAATTACAATTTAAATTGACTTGAGTATTAACACAGTTATTAGGGTTCCTTTTAATTTCTCTTAGAATTTCTAAGTCTTCCAATAAATTAATTTGATGAAAATCAAAATTATTATGAATATTATGAAGACTTTTGCTATTGTTTAAAGGTGAAAATGAATGGTTAGTAAAATTAATATGATGCCCAAAAGCTGACTTTTCAGGTCTTTTTAAATGTTCATTAATACGAATGATCTAATGGTTCTACCAACATAGGTGACGGGACAATCATTACAAGATAACAAATATATACCGCTATTTGACAATTTATCCTGTGAATCTTTAACTTTAAGAAATTTTGAACGAATTGACTTATTCACTTTAAAGGAAATTTTGAGATTAGGAATATAGGAATACTTTTAGTTAAAATTTTTGAAATATTATCAGAAATACTACCTAAATAATTAATTAATTATTATCAATGTTAACATTTTGTAAACGAAAAGCTAAATTTCTATTTTTTTGAAACAAAATTCTATTAATAGTTCTCTGTACAATATCAGGAGAAAAATCATTATTAATACATAATTGTTGCAATATCTGCACTTCCTTATTGAAATTTAAATTTGACATTGGTATGTTTAACAATCTATGAACATAGCAGCGAATGGCTGCCATTTTATGTTGAAAAGGATGATTGGAATGCTTTGAAATTAAATGGTCAGTTTGAGTTGGTTTTCTATATATGGAAAATTCTAAAGAGCAATTATGTTTGAAAATTTAAGAAATTTAGTTCATTATTATGTTCAATTTCTAATGTAAAACTAATGAAGTTTATTAAGATCAGTAAGAATATTATCAATGACTGTAGGAGGTCCTGTCACAAATGCAAGAATATCATCTACATATCTAGACCAATGAAAAATAAAGCTCAAATTACCATTTTTTTTAACCAAAAATTTTATACACACTTTAACATACAAATTTCTTTGGCTTTTCTTTAAATCACCGAAGCGTGTACTCAAGATACAGTCGTTATTTTTTATTATATTATTGCCACAAAATTTTCGATGTCTAGTTATTACATGAAAAGGTAATACCTACATGTTTATTAATATTTTATTTACTAAATCGAAATTTTATTTAAACTTTAAACCGGATAAACTGCTGTAGAATTATTTGGAGAAAAATTTGGCTTAGCCAGAGATAACTCTGTGGCAATTTCATCTACAGGGACTATTGGCAGGGATTTGTAATGGTAAAGTAAAAAGTGTCGAAGATGATCTGTTTTAAAATTTAAAATTAAGATATCTTTTTTCTTAGAAATATCAACAGGAGTGACAATCAGGGGTCGATTTCCAGTGGCGTAGAATTTTTGGGATACTTTTTTCCACAATTAATCTCGCCACACCCTGTAGATTTTTCGTTTCACATTTACTATTACGAAAGCTCGTACCTACTAGGAATATACTAAATATGGTAATTGTTATATTATCTCTTTTAAGGTATTCTATTAAAGTTTATTTTTAAAATATTTAATATATTAACTATTTTATAATTTCAAAGAAGACCTTGGCACAAATTATATTATATACTATATTATTTCTATACGATAAATTAATTTGTATTTATTTTTTTTACGGTTGTTTTGCCAAATGTTTTTAAATTAATAAACGTAACTTTATTTTAGAATGTTTTTTCCAATTTATCACTGCATTTGTTACAGTTATCTATACCGAAACGTTATTTGTTCGATTAGTTCCATTTCCCTTTGCGGTTCACCATTATTTTAAATTTTAATTGATGCTCAATTAAATTAATTTTAGCTGTCAGTTCCAGCCCCTTCCCAATCATTACGGCGCTTGATAGAGAGCCCTTTGCCTGCGGTTTTATTTAGTTGAATAGTACAATAAATGTAGGTGTGCCCTTCGATACCCTATTTATTATACCTATATTATATCTTATATGCGAATAACGAGGGTAGAAATATTGTTCCTTATAATATTGATTTAAAAGTTCACGATTTCTTGTGTCTTACTTTTTCGTATAGTCAGAGATGCACAATTCATTTAATAAATTATGAACGAAAGAGACAATTCAAATAAATGTTTCATAAAATCGTCTTGAACAAAATTCCGGGGTAGATAGAGAAACTTTATGAATAAATAAGTTTTTATTGCGAATTATATATCATCTTAGAGATATTTACTTATTTTGGGTAAACACAAAATTATAGATTTTGTTATTTATGTCTGTACCGGCGCCAAATCGCCTGTGTTGCAGTTAACGGTATGGGAACTAGATCCGATTTTGTTGATTAATACCTCTAGTAACTCATATATCACTGTAGAATATTAACTACATTTGGATGGATTGCCAGCTCGATATAGTATTTCGAGTCGATTTAAAAATTTGGCGAATGCGCCAAGAACACCGGTACGTGAAGTATAAAAACTTATTCTCTTTATCGTCCCTCTATAAATATGTTACTAAAAAAAATAAATAGTTAAGGGGTACATCAGCATCAGGTACAGTTGTTACGAAATCAATTGGAACCTGTGAACCTTAAAGCACAGGACCGTCTGCACTTCTCTTGAAATTTCTACCTGTGCTTTAGCCATGATGTGTGATGTGAAATTTATACTCGAATAGCCATTGGGCGAGTCTGGTATTGGTAGACCAGTCCACCTGATGTAGAATCAACGGCGGCGCGCTGGTCGTCAAAGCAAACCTGTATTGGTCCACTAGGTCGTAAATAATTTTTTGCATGGTATTCTATAATTAGTTTGGTGTGCTTGACGTATTATTAACAATTATTAGTTAATATTAATACTTGTTCATATCGTAACCAGTAAAGGGTAATAGCTTTTAAAATAAATGTTATATGTAATTGTCTAGTAATTTAGCATGGCTTTCTGAACACCCTTTTGAACGGAAGATAACGAAATAACCCGGGAAAATCCCCAAATAGTCGAGCCGGTTTTTGTCCAAAGTGTCGAAACAAACTCAGAGTTTAAAATCAAAGATTTACACGTCCCAAGTCAACGTATTACTTTAAATATATACAGCGTGTCCCACTATTGCGGGAAAGTCCAATATCTATGTTAAAATGAGGAATATATGGATTTTTCTTTTTACTGTGTTGCCACATTTCTCGGAATGTACAACTTAAAAATATATTCAACTATACAGGGTGTTCCACTTTTCATGGCCAGACACCAACTTTGATTTTTTAAATGGAAACACACATTTTTTATATTTTTTTCGGATTCTACATAAAAAATAAAGGGTCCTTTGTGTAGATTAGATCTATTCAAATATTCACAGTTTTTGAGATATCTCGCTTGAAAGGTTTTTCTAGTCGATATTGGCTGCTTACATTTTCTGATACTGACAGGTTGTACTAATAGCTACTAGGCCCATTTTTTTATCAGATGTTTAGTAAGGATGACTCTTCCGAATCATACTCCAAAAACTGGCCTGCGTTATACAAGGTGCCCAAAATATCATGTCAAAATTGCCTATTGAAAAATTGAAAAATCTCGAATTTTTTAAATGCAACACCCTGTATATTTTCATACCATGAGATGCAGAATTAAATTCTCTACAACTTTGCTATACCTGCTCCTATACCAAAATTCATTAGTTTTTCATGAAATTTTATTTCTATGAAAAAATGCGAAGTTTACAAATAGCTTATATGTAAAATAACGCAGTAGGCTCTTGTCAAAGGATAATCTGGAAAAGTTTCGATTCACATAAGCTTTAATAGAAAAGCAACAGTAATAATTGTGAAATGAATTACTCTAAAGAAGAATTAGTAAATAAATAATAGAATAATTAGTAAAACTCATGGTAACTCATGGTTTTGGAGGGTTGGTGGGGGTTATAGGGCTCGGTGCCCATTGATAGTCTTAAGCCTAGTTATGATATAGGTGTCTTTAGGTTCGACTACAGTAGTGAAATATTACGGTAAGCCAATTGACCTGTAATCTGTCAAGTTCATTACCCTGATCTTTGGGGGTGGTTTTGGGGGTTTGCAGGGCTTCGTGCCCATTGAGACTTTTAACAACCTTTGAAACCGTCTGTTGCCTATTTTTTTGTCCACTGGTTTGACTTGACATTGAACAAAGCGTGTGCTAGTTTAATTTCAGGTTACTATCAAGTTTTACTTTAGTTTTAATTACGAAACCGTGACAGATTGGCACAAATTTATTTCTTTGTCTTTGAACGTATGCTCTGGGTGACCCAAATTGCAGCATCTCCTTTATAACTTGTGAAATAAATAACAGTAATTAATCCGTAAGTGATAGAAAAACCATATGCTTATTAAATTAGTACGTTTGTTGCCTATTTTACTCATATCCAATGTAGCCATATATTTATGTCGCTAGCATTAATCAAAAACGAGCTATAGGTGACCCTAGGGCTTGGATCACCTGGTATAACCTCTAATCCCTTCCTAGATCACCCCTAACTGTAATTTAGATGCATTTCTTTATGTTCAGCTACTTGCAAAGAGAGCCAACCGAGCCATCGATGAAGTCAGAGGTTCGAAAAATGTTTCTTCATATTGTTGTGGTAGGCTTAAAAAAGCTATTTTGTTTGCAAAAAGTCAACCGAGTTGAAAAAATTAACACCCTGTACAGTTTATAGTCTTTGCCTTAAGAAATTTTTAGGTTTGGAAAAACACAATAAATCTTCAATTTAAAGCTTCATTAATGTATACAGAGTGATGCCACTTTTATTTTTGTTTCTCTAGACTATTAAGATGTAAATTTTGGTTTACAGGTGAAAGTTATTTAGACATTATTCATAAGAATAATGATATAAGTTATTATGAGACTTTTTCAATAACTCAGCATTAATGGATTTACCTGGAAGTAATTTTTTTTAATAAATTTTTTTAAATTAATTTTTTTGTAACTGCTAGATGAAGTAATATATTTTTAAATTAAACACCCTATATTTCTAATATATTTAAAACTGTAAGGTTCTTTATTTAAAAAATATACCTGTGTTTGGTTCGTCAGCTTTTGTAGAAAAGATTTTGTAATTCATATCGATATATCGACTGTAGACATTCCAATTTCCAACCATTTTGATAATGTGAATTAAATTAAATTGTAATACAAAAAAAATGACTTATAAGTCGCACAGGTTCCATGGTATTTTCTAAAATCAATATTTGAAATATTTTGGTGGAAAAGCCTGCACATATCGACATTGTAAGGCGTTAATCTTATGCAAAACTGAATTTTTTAAATATCACTTTTTTTCTAATACTATAGAATTATTTTTAAATTTTTTTTGTGAGATAAAAATAAAATAATAATTAGGGGTGGAATAGTCACGGATATAAGAAAATATGAATATGATATCGCTAAAGACTTTTTTAAGATATCGCAAAAAAGCGATCTGCGACCACACCAATTCACCCTTATATGCAGGGGACGATACCAGAGGTTCTCAATAAACTTTAACAATTTTTTTATTGATACACTGGTCTACAGATGTAAATCCCAACTACGGAACAGGAGGGTAAAGAGAAGAAAAATTACAGACGAAACATTAAAAGATTAAAAAAACAATAATGGATAAAAGTACAATAAAACAAAAACGTGCTTAAAATATATTTTTTTTATTAATATAAAAACAGAGCATTACAGTTAAAAATTGCAATAAAAAAATCGTATATAAACACTAGGGTGGCCCAAAAAAAACTATTCTTTTTTTTCGCGTCTCTTGTGAAAATATATTAGTTTATCAAGGTTTAAGAGCCCCCTCAAAAAATCAGCTCAAAAAAAATTTTTTAGATGTCGCTCAAGATTTTTAAGTTTCCGAAATCGTCAAAAATTGAATTTTTTTTCAATTTTTTTTCTCGTTACTTTATCATTTTCTAGGTTGAAAAAAATCTCGATTCTGAAAATTTCAATTCGATATTTTAATTTCTAAAGGTCACTCGTAATTATTTTAATTTTCAAAGTATTGTACCTATGCTTTTGAGCGACCTCTAAAAATAAATATCAACGAACGAAAAAATTAAAAAATTATAAATATTCGATACTCACAGTGCGGTAGTAAATTTTGCCTCGAGGAATTTTTTAAATATCTCGTGATTTACTTCTATTCTTTTGTTCATCAAATTCAATTAAAAAATTATTAGTTCGTTGATATTTATTTTTAGAGGCGCTCGGAAACATTTTAGGTACACTACTTTTAAAGTTAAGATAATTATTATGAGTGACCTTTAGAAATTAAAATATCGATTTGAAATTTTCAGAATCGAGATTTTTTTCAACCTAGAAAATGATAAAATAACGAGGAAAAAATTAAAAGAAAAAATTCAATTTTTGACGATTTTGGAAATTTTTAAAAATCTTCAGCGACCTCTAAAAAAATTTTTTTTGAGCAGATTTTTTGAGGGGGCCTTTAAAAACATGATAAACTAACATATTTTCACAAGAGACACGAAAAAAAAAATAATTGTTCTTTTTTTTGGGCCACCCTAATAAACACATTAGTTAAAATACAGTGATTTTGTTTTGGTAGCGCTGGAATTAAAAATAACCGATTGCCTAATAAATTACAATAATTACACATTATGTAAATAGGAGAATATTTAAATATATTTGTACGTGGCGTAGAAATATAAAAAGTTTTCCTCTCTTTGATTGATCCTCGGAACGTAAAAATTAATTAATTAATTAAATTAATTAAATAATAAAAATAGTACACAATGGCACTGACGATGACTCTTTAAATCAAGACTTTTCTACGAATGTCGATCTAATAAGTCAGATTGCGGAAAACCAATAGGTGAAGAGACACCATCTATTTTAAAATTTAGAAAAACAAACTTTCTTTGTACTGCTGATATTATATACAAATGAATTATAGTGAGGAGACCAAATGGGTGCAGCATATTCAAGCTCAGATCTAATAAACGAAAAGTACACAGTTTTTAGCTTGCTTATTTAAACAAAATCTTTACTGTTTCTGATTTTGAAATATGAATGAAACTATGAATTTTAAACATCCGTTTTCAAGCCCATAATTGAAAACGCTTATCATTTAATGCACTCTACTTACCTTTGTTCGATTGCGTTCGATTTCAATAATATATCTACTTTTGAGCGTCTGAAATATAATTCAAAAATTGTCTGTCATTTCTGAGGAAAGTTTGTCCAAAGGAATAATGTGTACTGTGTCTGAATATTGTGTAAATATTATTTTACAAGTAGGAAGGAAAATATTTTGGATTCCGCAAAGTAAATCCAATACAGAAGGATCGTTTGTTAAACATGCACGCCGTGTCTGGCTTTGTGAATAGCGTGCAATAATATTTTCGTTCATATTCAGTGTAAACATTGACTTGAAACCTGGGAATAGGAAATAAAACGCCGCCGAGTTGTTTTTATTTCTGTATTTATTTTACACGTGATACATGTTACATACACATAGTTTTAGGGCGCAGTTATTTTTTTATCGTTTTTAAGTTTTAATATTAAATCACTTACAAGTTAAAGGACGCCTCGCAAGCACAGTTACAGTAACATTTACATCACTTTAAAGGAGTATTACGTTTATCTTATTAAAACATTCAAAATTTAAATGTAACACTGTTAAAAATTACTATCTTTTAATGCTGTAAATTTACAAGTTAGATTATGTTTAATATATGAGTAACCATCCAAATCTTAAAAACAAACATTTAAAATGTTAAAAGCCTATGGTTACCACAAATCTAGTGCTAGCTTAAACTACTTCGGTCAGGGTGCTTTCTAATATCGCGTACAAAATTCTACGACAGATTCTCGACTTCAAAGTCGAGCATATTAATTCTAAAGTCGAAAGTTTGTTTCAAAAATTTTACTGAATAATTTTTAATGTTACAATCATATTGTACACAAATTCCTTATAAAATAACTGTGAATTAGGGTCAATTGCAATAAATATCATATCGTGACTTTCGACACCCTGTCTCATAGTTCATAATTTTTGTACCCCATTAAAATGCACCCTGTGTATAATAAAATTACAACGTCTAAATCTGACAACTGCAATTCCTTTAATTACAGTGTATTATAACAAATATATAGGTACTATCTAACTACCTATCTCTGATTTATCCTAAACGATATGTCCTAGAAAGCTGTTTAAAGTGGGAAAACGATAATAATATATCATATATATCCAACAGCAATAAATATATATACAAGGGAAACATCGCGAGTGTATCTTTAACATAAACGTGGAATATATTTTACAATTTCGTTGTGATAAAATCTAACGTTAGATATATAAAATAAGATTTTTAACTTTATATTGCACTAATACATTACTTTGATTAAAAATATTTTCATTGGTCCGTGCATAATTGTATATAATTGATTAATTTGTGACATTTGCGTATCTTATTTAATCCTGGTAAAGTGTTACTTAGTTGTTAGCATGATAGGTATACATTAGTTAATTTCTTATACTTAATGTTTTTACTTTGAAATTTTCTACACTACGGATTAGAGAAATAACTAAAGAAAATTCATGATAGTTTCCGGTATTACTATGATTTGAAAATTCAGTTGGATTTTAAATAAAAAGGATCAAAGATTGGAAACATTCGTTAATATTTCAGACACTAGTAGGTAATATTAAAATATTAGTATCTACATTTTTGTCGAATTCAAAGTGTAGACTTAAATTAATAGAGCATTCGCAAATACATATATTTAATATTACATTTTTAATATAATTAGATTGATTATTGATATTCTCTATTATAGTCCAGTCGAATTGATTTCTTTGTCTTTTAAATCCAATACACTCAATGGCCTAATTAACAAATAACGTTATAAAAAAGCTAACCTGGAAACAAAGAGGCATAGGTAATTTCTTTTTTTAATTACCGTAAAAATAAGCCCTATGTAATGCAAAAAGAGCGAATTCCCGAGCGGCTTTTGCCTGACCTTGGGACAGTTTATTTATAACGCTGTTGTGTACATCCTATTTAACTTAATTTCAACTTTTTGATACACTTTACTTTTTTTAACAAATATCCGGAGCAATAATTTCAAGGTCAATCGAATCGACCTTTGGCACACATGTTGGTCGTTGGATTGACCCTCTTTTCCATAAATTTCATCAACGTCCATGGCTTTTTGCGATAATATTGCGCAATTTTCGAAAACTAATTTTTCCGCGTTCGATCTTTATTTTACAGTTAACAAGTTGGTGAAATATGACTTTAGATACCCTTAATTGCACGTAATTTAATTGCCTACAACATAAGATAACTAATTTTCCGATAGGTCGTCTGGATTTTCATGGGCAGTAAAAATGTGAAAAAACACGTAATTTTTTTTATATTCTACGTACATGCAATAAAATGTCTACTAATATTTTTTTTGGGTTTAAACTCTAAATCGACTGGACTATTAGTATATACATTTTAAATTGATATAAGCTTTCCAATATAAACATATTATAATGACAGAATTGTTTAAATATCATAAAACAGTAATACTTCTGAAAATTAAATCTTCATGTTAAACGGAACTGCTGATGCATTAATCATAATCAAATATGTATTTAAGTTTAATAGAGACCACCGTTTTATCCGCACCGAGCTAACTATATTTCCTGCTGATTTTTAATTTTCAGCCTTTAATAATCGTATAAATTAATATTTAAATTCGTAATTTGTTTTGTATGGTACGTTATATTGCTAATAATTATATATTCATATTTATTTTATATGAAATAATACTGTACATCAAAAATACATAGATAAAATGTCGACATCATAAATAATTGTTTAATGATTCTGTTACATAGCGGTTTCAACTTTAGAGTGTGATTAAAAGCGAATATTTTTCACAGATAGTTTAGCGCAAATGTACGAATATGTACGAATTTCTATAAAAATTTAACAGCAGAGGGCAATTTTAACTCTTTTATCTTGACTTATTAATTAATCTTATTTTACGACTTCATTTCTTACAAAACATTATTTGCTTTCCTTTAGATCCCCCCTAAATATCTAGGAGTAATCAAATAATGTTAACACATATACAGAACAGAATAAATACTGGTGCTTGATCCCATACTACATAGAAAGCAAAAACCATAATTTACAAGAGTGTAGCCTTCCCGAAACAAGTTCGTCGACGATTTGTACACATACAATTTAGGGACCAAGCTATTTTCCTTCAGCAGTTAAGTAAGTAAATGAAATAATAGCAGAAGGCTGCGAAATGAAATGTAAATATTTTAACAAAGTCAGTTTAACCCTTTCAATAATGATGTAAATAAGGGCGACCTTCGACTCAGCTTTGTTGATATTAATCTTTACTTCCCAATACCGACATGATTTATTAAATTTTTTTAATTGCGTTATGAAATACACATATTTTATTTCGTAAATAGTTAATGTAATTGTAAATTTAACTCATCTTTTGATGCGTCACAATTTATTTCTCTGAAATCCGTAGTATAGCAAATCAGTAATATGTCAGCTAGCTTAAACGGAAATAAAACAAACGAATCCCCGTGCTCTAGAATAAAAAATATTACCATGTCGAGTTAGGTTTTGGCCTATAGTACCTATCTCGTCTCACTGGATACATGTGTATGTCCCATTTTGATACTATTTAAATCTTGAAATGTGTTATTAACATTTTTAATTATTAATTTAATCTACTCCTAGTTTTTGAGTAAAGTTGAATTTTAGCGAGGAAAAATAATGTAGTATTTCTAAAAATCAAAACAGTGATATGACTAAATAATAAAAATACACATTTTAAATGATAAAAATACATGTTATGAGCTAGTGGTTTTAGTACGACCAATTTATATCCGCATTGTATATCAATATAACATTGGCGAGTAATTTTGGCACAAAATGTTTATTATTTTAGTTTAATTTACTTTATTTAAACTAATGCAAAAAATTAAAGGGTCAAAAGGATTTCCGAAATTTTCTTTTTTTTCTGAGTTCACGGACTTGGAAAATTTTTTTTCAGCTAAGTCATTGCATGGACTAGATAGCTTGTTTATTCAGCTTCGTTTATTTTAAATTTCGATATGACCATTTTTCATCGAAATATCGGAAATTATGGAAATGGATCCATTTGTCTTCCTTTATCTCGGCGACAAATGGTTGTATAGAGAATTGAAGGGCAGTTTCGAAAACTGGAATAAATTTCCTAACATGCTGCCGTCAATTTTCTAAAAAAACCATAAATTACCTTTTTTTCCCTGGTTTTTAAAATTCGTGTAAAAGATGAAAAAAAAAAAATTTTTTTGTTTTCTCACATTTTTACCGCAAATAACGTTTAAATTGATGAAAAAAAAAAAAAAAAATTAAAAATTTTTTCAGAGAAGCGGGTAGTTTTGAAAAAAACTGTTTTAAGTGATTACAGACTGCACAAAAATTAATTACAAATTTGTCTAAAAAACGGTATGAATCGGGTCGAAATCTGGTTTGGGTCATCAACTTTGATTTTAATTTAATTAAAAGTTGACGAACAGAAGCATGGGACGAAAAAGCTGAATCGTGCTGGAAACAATTGAATTTTGTTTTCATCAATGTCTGGAAGGTTTTTCAATAAAACAAAAGAACATTTTTTTCGAATTTTTTTTTTTCATCAATTTATTTTACTTATTTGCGGTAAAAATGTGAGAAATTTTTTTTCCATTTTAATCATGATTATGAGGTGTTTAAGATCAAAAAACATAGCCCTTTAATTTTTTTCAAAAGTGACTGAAACAAAGCAACGTTTCTTTAGATCGAGATGAAACTTCACAGGGTTCTTCTGGGTATATCGAACTGTAAAACTCATGCTTAACATTAGTTATTTCGTGAATATTTCTAATTTAGCCGCCAATTTTCTAAAAGACCATAAATTACCTTTTTTCCTGTTTATTTTAAATTCGTGTAAAAGATGAAAAAAAAAATTCCGAAAAGTTGCGGCATCATGTTATAGGAAATTTATTCCAGTTTTCGAAACTGTCCTTCAATTCTCTGTACGACCATTTGTCGCCGAGATATCCATGATTGAAGACAAAAGGATCCATTTCCATTAAAAGTCCGATATTTCGATGAAAAATGGTCGTATCGGAATTTAAAAAAAAGGAAATTGAAGCTGTTTAACAAGCTATCTGGTCCATGCAATGGCTTTAATTCCCGACCATTTTTCATCTAAATACAGTCTGTCAAAAATCACGGAAATTCTTTTGACCCTTTAGTTTTTTGCATTAGTGTACATTCATTTAAATTAAAATATGGACCAGTACTGTTTGTTAAATAGAATTCCAGAAAGTTTCACAACAGCTAAGATATACATAATTGGCACTTTTTGTTTATCCCTTGCTTGAAAACGTACCTATCGTTTAATTGATCCACAATCTTCCTTAGGATTAATTTTGTTATAATCCACAAGTCTATTAAAACAAACCAATAAAAAACTTTAACTCAAATCTTAAGAAGGCATATCCATTTGCTAATGCGACGGTGATTTTTTTAACTATAAAAGTTTAGAAATGACTGCAAATTTCTCTACAGCACTTAGTATTAAGTAATAATTGTTATATTGATATCTGAGAGCAGAAATTGGTCGGCACTACACTGTACCTTATGTGTTTTCCAAGAATGGATAATGGCACGTGTAAAAAACTGTAACGTTAAGCGGTACTTGAAACTTGTTCGCCTTAACTGCCATTATGCATCCTGGAGCAGTTGGAGTTCAGAATCCTCCATCAATTTTTCAGCAATTTTCAGTCACTTTTTAATCTCTATTATGTCCTAAATCATTTTAACGCTCGCTTTTAAATAGAGGCTTAAATCAAATTCAAGTTAACTGCACCCGCTATGTAGTCTTCCCTCAGCAGTGGGACCAGCGTCGGGGTACGCCTGGAAAGAAAAAGATTAGTGAATTTAGATGGAGGAATAAATCATTTTTAAGTACTATTTTCTCCTTTCATAGTCTATAGTTTGTTTTGAAATAGTATCAATAATTAAATCGGCCATAGGCGTAACAATATTCATGAACGTTTATAAACATAAACTCATGACATCATTATGACAGTCAAGCAGCAATTAAGGCTTTAGACACACACAAGGTATGTTTAAAACTTGTGTGGGAATGTTTAATAAAGCTGACTGAACTGGTTACCACTAATTCAGTTAGACTGTGTTGGATGCCAGGACATAAAGGCATTAATTAATGGGAACGAGATAGCGGATGAACTTGCTAGGAAGGGATCCGAAATAGACTTCATTGGTCCGGAACGCTTTTGTGGCACAATTTCCACTGTGGTCAGGAGGGTTTCGGGCAAATGTACTAAGTCAGTATACAGAATTTACTGGGCTTTACGGCCAGGGCAAAGCCATGTGAAGAAACTTATCGAGTTTGTTTTGAAGAAAAGAATGAATGAGTTGCTGACCCTGATAAAATTCGGCTCAGGAAAGTGACGGGACTTATAACGGGATAGTATCACTTTAGGAAACATCTATACAAGATAAGGCTTGTAGACAATCCGGTCTGCTGAGGCTGAGTCTTCTTGGCATATCCTGGGCGAGTACTCAGGATTTGTACGAAATAGAATGACGCTCCTGGGAAATCGTGTCTGAAAGACAAAGAGCTAGGAGAAGTGTCGGCAAAGAAGCTTTTGGACTTTGTTAAGAAACAACACTACTTGCTGAATAGGACTGAGCAGTGGGATGCACAATAGGCCTGATAAGGCTGCGGTACTATGGGACTTGATTGGAACCAACCACTAGATGAAGAAGCAGGAGGAGAAGGGACCAGATAAAGCATTAAAACCTTATATATTTTAATTTGCAGAACACTAGTTAGTCTTTCTATACCAGTTATTTGAAAAAAATCGCCGAAAAAATACGACAAATCGGTAAAAAAACCACACACCGAAGTTTGCACTTATTGAAGAATTTTTTTGGATCAGTTTGATAATTTAAAATTGTGTAATCTCGAATGGAAAAATTCAATCTCCAAACCATGTCCTACGTTTGCAATATACTTTTTGCCTTCGAACGACCTGCAAATAGGTTTCGGACTCTTTTCGAACTATCGTCTTCAGTTTTCAGTAACCAATAGAAGTCTGCCATCATATTAACGTCCCATTTGTCCTGGTACCTCATTTCAATTTCTATCAGATCCCGAGGAAAGTGTTCACCCTGCGAGGACCACTTGAGGGTTGCGTTCGGTGTGCAGCAAAATGAAACAAAGTGTAGTGAAGTGTAGTGAGTTGTCGGGGCGAGCGTTAGCTGGAAACTTCTGGTGTGGAGTCGTTTGCAGGTATACGAGTACGTATCTAGTCCGTGAAACCAATTTGCCGTGGACCTTTTCCTGGAACCATGGTATGTGTGTCCCGCGTCTGTTCTTTGTCCTTGCAACTGTTAGACCGGTCCGCCGTCAGGCTGGCGCTCTTGACGTACCTACTGTTTAAAATGGGTCAATTGCAGGCATGTGTGCAAGTTCTTAAGAAAATAGTCTCTCAGTATCTATCGTGAAACAATTTTTGGATTTGAAGTATGTTGAAGATGCCTTTTTTCAAATTTGCATCACTTAAATTCGGAAATTAATTAGTGTTCAGACCATTAAAGTACATGAGATTAAAGCTTTATTCAGACCAAATACATTTTTTCAAAACATCAAAATATGGATAGTCTAGTGGGGATGAATATTTACCATCGAACAGCAGAAGCAATCTTTGGATATGTAATACATAATACATTGAATTTTTGCTAGAAAAAGCAGGTTGTTTTGTTTGGGTAACAGAATATTGCCGCCCAATTGGAAAATTTAGTGGAACAATATTGATAGCTTGGATGAAACTTGGATAAACGTGCTGCAACAAAAGTATGGTAAGATAGAAACGTAGAAGGTTCTTGACACTCATATTTGAATGGGCCGTCAACACAATTAAAAGCTCCATCACACAAAAGGGGGCGATTGATAATAACTCCATCGACAGTGTTAATGGCTTTGTGGAGGGTGGTGTATAAATGAATATTTCGATGAAACGAGTGACGTTTTTTAAGAATATTTTGAATAAATTATGGATATTACACTTCTGGGATCTATTATTATAATTCATAAGGGTAGTACTAGTCAAGGATTATTCAAGAAATTGATACGGTTTCTTGAAAGAAAGCCGATGTAATTTAATGAATGTGAGAGCAATATATTTCTTTTTTCTACACCCGTATTATAACAATGCACTTATATGCCCATAATCCGTTTCATAATGATACCCATTACGATACAGATTTTTCATTACGATACAGATTTTTAATCAATAGAAACCCATAATTTTTCAATCAAGCATGCTGTGCATTTGACGTTTATCCTAGGTTCCTATGTAATTATTTTAGATGTCAAAATCAGTACGTATTAAATTTTCGTAGATACCTAGCTAAACTTCGATAATAATTTATCAAAATGTCTGATATCAGCGATATAGAAGAATTACCATCGACTCCTCCACACATATCGGAGAAAGCAGAAAATGCAGTTCAAAATATTTTACCCCAAAAATCTAAGAAAGTGTACGAAAAACTTTATCAACGGTTTATGGACTGGAGAAATACAAATAATATTTCGACATTCTCCGAAAATACAAATAAAATGTTTATAGTTTTCTTGTATCTATGGCAATACCAATACCCGAGGTATTCATTACAATTTTTTAGATTTTTTTTATAGAAATACGAATAATTACTGTTACCTATTGTGTTCAATAAAAATATAAAATTTATGGTTTTTGATTATTTATCGGGTGTAGAAAAAATTGCGTATGCAACTCTCATGTAATGGTTATTAATACACTCGCATAAACCATACGAAACTCGCCTTCGGCTCGTTTCGTATCGTATCTCGGTTAATGCTCGTGTATTAATAACCATCATTACATGATCGTTGCATAATATACTAATACTGCATTC
Source organism: Anoplophora glabripennis (assembly GCF_000390285.2). Taxonomy (NCBI): domain Eukaryota; kingdom Metazoa; phylum Arthropoda; class Insecta; order Coleoptera; family Cerambycidae; genus Anoplophora; species Anoplophora glabripennis. Next base: position 41,470 of record NW_019417594.1, read on the forward strand.
GAAAGTAAAATGGTAAAAAAAAGGTTCCCCGATTATCAGCCGCAATAAAGATAATTTTACAAAATTAGGAAATGACAAGACTGTCACTCTATCATTGTGCACTTAATTCAAGCAGCTAAATAGTGTGGATATTTATACTAAGCAGTTATTGAAAGTATAACATATGAAAGAATGTATGAAATTAGATGTAACTGTAAGTTCCTCTACATTTTAAAGGGATTTGCATGTATGTATGAGTATAATGAGCATCTACTGTTGTATCTCGTTACAAAGTGTAGTCGAACGGTTAATAGCATCGTGATTTAACCTTATCAGGCGTGTTTAGCTTCTAGATAAGTCCTATTGTCCTGCATGCAGGTAGAACGTAGCCGTAAACAAAGCCAACGCAGGTTAGTAGATCAACAATTAAATAATAAATTTCTGGGTAAATATGAGGGGCTGCCATAATAAAGGCTGGCTTTGTAGTAACAGCCCGCTGTTGATACAATTCGTAGCCCGCATGCATAATTGCCATCGTTAGATATTCAGGATATTCGGAACAACAGTTTTGCAGGAGCTCAGAACCGTGACTTGTGATGAGAGGCGGAACAGATCATTTATTAATTAAGGAAATACGCGTAGTTTGATGTGTAGGCGTCTTACCTTCCATGTTTCATCGCATGTTTCGGTATTTTGAGATGAAACTTAGGATTTCAACATTTTAATACACTTAGTACTGCCAGGTCTATTAAATTTAAAAATCGAATTTATATTAAACGGAGATTTTTAAATCAGTTTTGTGACACGGCATATTTTTAACTAAACAGTTACACTAGACCAGGGCGGATCTGTCGAAATATACCACTTCTTGAATGTAAGAGGGGGCAAGCTAATTTTTGCTGGAATACCTTCAGTATAACTCACATAATAAAAGTGTAGATCCCTAGATCTGGGCGAGGTCCGGAACATTTTCAAAATTGCAAAAATCCTATTTTATCTGAGTTTTTTACTTATATCTTGGAACCTATGCATTTTAGAATTGAATTTTGCACAATATACTAGATAAAAATGTTTAAATTTATTACCAATGTTGCAAAATTAGCAATAATTGATGAAAAAAGGCAAAATCTAATTTTTTGGATATTTTTTTAAAAATGTTTTAATTGCTCCGAGAGCATTCCAATTTTGGTAAAAACTTTAGAGTATAATAAAACAACACACCAAATCTCATTAAAATCGGTTCATAGTTTTCGCAAAATAATTTTTTGAAAAACATTTTTCGAATTTTCAAAATTTTGCAGAGCCTCAAATAAAGCATCTAGATACTTGAAAATTTTTTCACATAGAAAAGACCGCTCAATCTTTCAAATGGTTTTTGTAAAATTGAAATGGGTTAATTATGGCCATAGTAAATTTTTAAAGTTAACACTCTTTTTTTTTAATTTTTAAACAATCAGATTACATTTATCAATTTATTTAGTTATTTTCAAAAATTATAATTTTAAAGTACTCGGAGAGACTCTTTCTCTAAAAAGAAAATTTTAAATTCCGTTTATTGGTTCTCGAGATATAAGCAGTCAAAGTTTATCGGCATTTACCGTTAATTTATAAACAATTTAGGAATAATCTTTGATCCAGTGGCTTTGTTTTTCCGAGTTCTAAGCTGGAAAAAATTTCATATCCATAAGTTATCGGAAACATAGATAAATCAGCGGAAAAGCTGTCGCTCACACGCGCGAAAAGTGACTCAAAACACGAAAAGTGGGGGAAGGGCTTTCGCTCCGAGACTGAATTCGGAAGTTCAAAATGCGAAGGTAAGAAAAATTTGTATTATCTCGGCTTCTAATGGACCAATTTCGATATTTGTTTTTTAATCCGATGTCTCGCGACCCAAGGAATTCGAATATCGTAATGCCAACTGTCTAATTTGCACATATTTTGTTATAAACAAAGTTTATTATTGATGCATTAAATATACTGTATATTTTACCCTATGCTATTGCATTTTTTGAATGAAAACATTTGTTTACGTATATATTTTTAAACGTCTGAATATGAATGTATTTAGTTATAATTATTACAATTATTTAAATATATTTTTGTTCAAACAAATTAAAAAAAAATTATTTGGAAATTATTTTTTTTGTTAAATACAGATAAAATTAAGAAAAAATAGGACTTTAAAATTATAATTTTTGAAAAAACTAAATTGCAAATTGATGAATGTAATCTAATTGTTTACAAATAAAAAAAAGAGTGTTAACTTTAAAAATTTACTGTGGTCGCCCTAATCAACCGATTTAAATTTTTCAGAAACCATTTGAAAGGTTGAGCAGTCTTCTCTATGTGAAAAAAAATTTCAAGTATCTAGATGCTTTATTTGAGGCTGTGCAACATTTTGAAAATTCGAAAATTTTTTTCAATATTTTCTTCAAAAAATTATTCTGCGAAAACTATCGAACCGATTTTAATGAAATTTGGTGTGTTGTTTTATTATACTATAAAGTATTTTTTACCAAAATTAGAATACCCACGGAGCAATTAAAATATTAAAAAAAAATTGTCCAAAAAACTTGATTATTTTGCTTTTTTTTCATCAATTACTGCTATTTTGCAACATCGGTAATAAATTTAAACATTTTTAACTTACAGTATATTGTGCAAAATTCAATTCTAAAACTTTTTTCCTCTTCGACATTCTTCCGAAATGCATAGGTTCCAAGACATAAGTAAAAAACTCAGATAAAATAAGTATTTTTTAAAATTTTTTAAACATTTTTGCAATTTTGAAAATGTTCCGGACCTCGCCCAGATCTAGGGATCTACACTTTTATTATGTGAGTTGTACTGAAGGTAATACAGAAACAATTTGCTTGCCTCCTCTCACATCCACCTCAAAACAGATCTGCCCTGGTCTACACTCCAATGAAACCAGTTTAAAATTTTGGTTGATGATATTTACTACCTGGTAACTGGTAAAAATTAATGGTTACTTAATTTACGACACTGTCATTACAATACAACCTCATTGAAGGCACGAGACCGTTGACAGGTAGCTATTATCAAATATGGTACTTTAAAAATGGCACTGACAAAAGAACAGTATGTGGTTCATGTGGAGAGTAGATACTATGCTACAAAATTGCCCGGAAATTATACTTTACGTGTAGACTTGTGTAGGTACTTGGTTACAAGAAATATTTATATGATGAGGTTCTACCTCATATTTTGGTAGATAGACAGAAGTCAATGTCATGACTTTCTCATTAACCAGATTTAAATCCTTCAGACTTTTATTTCTACGGATATTTAGAAAGCTAGTTTATTACAGAGAAATCAGTGATGTTGAAGATATCACTTCTGACTGACATACCAGTAAACAACGACAAGATGTATTTGGTAAATGTGTGATTCTTTAATTTGGGAATCTCACTTATGTTTTGACGAAAGAGGTGGCAATATCGATACTGTTACTCGTGTATGGCGTGCGAATATGACGTACCGTTCCCTCACTTCTTCGGCCGTTCCCAAAATGTTTTATTTTGTCAATTAAGGTCAGTCTTTCTTTGGTAACTCAACCAAAAGCTAATTATAAAATCAATTGTGATATATTCTGCAACCAGTTTTGAAAATGAAATGATCACTGATTACAAAATGGAAGCATTTTAATGGTCTGATAATGAAACTAGATGTGCTGCAAAATTTAATGAACTTTTCTTCTTTTGATATTTGTATTTGACACCAGTTTCACCACAGTTTCTAACTGCCTTGTCTGCAATCGAATGGCCATTGAAATTTTTATTATCAATTAATTTTTAATAGATATTTTCTAGATGTTTAACTGATGATATTGCGGAACTACCAGCACTGAATTATAACCGTGATACAAAAGCGAACAGCTAAGATTGGTTGTAAATTTCACATTTATTATCGACTCTTGTTGTTTATAAATGCCCTTTTGTTTGCATCACTTAATCTTAATAATTTTCCCGCCCGGGCCGGGTGTTGTTTGGAAAACGGATGATAACGATAATTGTCTTGTATTTAGCTGTGGCGCAAAGCAATTACTCATTAATTGGTTGGTTAAGTGGTTGGCGATTTATAAAGAAACCACGTCTTCGGGCCTTCTATTTAGCAAGCCATAAATTAAGGGCGATAAAACTGAGGAGGATGCTATGAGGAAATGATACTTTTTACCGTAAAAGACGTTTGGAGCGGAGGAAGCTGCGCTAATACACTACTTTGTTATTACGTGTTTTGCGTGAATGAACGTGATCTTTATCTAGATCGTTAGTCGAGTTTTTGTCCACGTTTTGACTAGTATCATCACTGACGCGCCTTAAACTGAATGAGATGGGGTAAAAGTGTTAAAAATAGTGGAACAAATATTCTGAACAGATAGTACTAATTAAAATGGAATAGTTATTTAAGTATACATTTTTGGGTAAAATAAAGACACTATATTTATTGTTATTAAAAATTTTAAGCGATCAATAGGATAATTATATTAGATTACATGCTTCCTGAAACTGTTGTATGATTTTAGTTCACTAAATACTTAATTTAAAAAAAAATCTGTTTAGTTAAAACCTTTGCGATATTGATCTATTTTTCTATTTGATCTGCCAAAATTTTGGAAAACACATACAACTTTTATACACGGGGTGATTCACAACTTATCCAAAAAAATTGGGAATAGAAAAAAAATATTGGAGTTGTGGTATTTTCAACCTTTACATTGCTGTTGTGCGCTGTGCGCAGTGCGATCTTTCTCAACGCAACCCCAGGCGATTCCGAATACTGAAATCCATTTTAGTATTTTTGCGATAGTGTTTACAGTAGTTTTTCAAGTGTCAAAAATGGCTTACGTGTATATCAACTCGGAGCTGATGAATATCGTTTTAATTTATTATGAAGCATTTGTGTTGTGGTAAAGCAAGACAACATTTGTGTTAGTTCGTAGAAACTGGGTAAATCGGGCCCAAATGTGTTTATACGTCGGTGGACAAAATTTTGGACAGTGGGGCGCTGTTTTAATGGAAAAAAATAAAACATTTTAACGCGTATTTTTTATTTCTTTAATATATTATCAAGAACTATCTAATACAATACTTAACATTAAACCAGAACAATAACAGAAAATAACACTAATACAATTTTGAAAAGGCGCAAAGCTACAACAAATGTTTGTATTAGATAAATTTTTTTGCATCAAAACGGCGCCCCATACGAAGAAAAGGCAAGAGAGATTTTTTGTCACAAATTGAACGAGGAATTCAAAAATGTTTTTTAATTTGTAATATCTCAGTGGCGTACCATTTTTTTCTTTAAAAAAATTGAGATTATTACCCGTACGCGCGCCAATGATGAACATAAAATTCTTAATTGCGTGTCAAAAAAATGCGCAATAACTACTTCTTAAAACCCACCAAATTTCATTTGCACATCTCGACGTTCAGAGCAATAAATTAAATTGTCAGTTTTTAAGAAAATCTTTGACACCCCGTATCTCGGAAAACGAATCATTTGCGGACATACGTTTATAAGCAAACTGCCATTATTTTCTCATGTAGAATCACCCCCTGAAATTTGTCGCACTTATTTACTAACACCCTGTATAACAGTTTTTTTTCTACATTAAAAAATAATAGAGTTAGTGGAATGCAACCCATGGGAAATATTATTATACACTGACATTTAATTCATTATATTATTTAAAAATTGTATACCTAAGTTTACCATACCTTAAACAAATATTGCAGACGTATATGTTCTAATATGTCTCATTGAATATGTAATTTGTTACTTTATATGTAGAAAAAGTTAAAATTACTAATGAAATACGTGTGATACTTTGTGACGTACAAATGATGTTTTCTGAAAAATAATTTACTTTTTCTGAAATACAGCCAGCGTTTTTTGAAATTGTATAGATTTTTCTGAAATTCAAATGAAGATTTCTAAAATTAAATTTACTAAGCTGAAATTAAAATGATGCTACTTGAAACTTTTCTGAAATACAAAATATGGGTTCTGAAAATAATATTTACTCTTTTTGAAATATAATTAAATTTTCTGAATTAAAACTGGCCTTCGCGCTTTCTGAAATTCAACTGACTGATCTGACAAATTACGTCTCCTGAAATTAAATATACTATGCTGAAATTGAAATTATGCTCACTCAAGTATAATAATTGACGCTTTTTGAAATTTAAAATATGTTTTCTAGAATTTACACTTTCTGAAATATAATTTACTTTTATAAATGAAGACTGACTATTTTGAACTATATAAATGATGTTCTCTGGAATTGGTCTGTCTGTTGGAGCATACAAATAGCGATTTCTGAAATTAATTTACTAAGCTGAAATTGAAAAATGTCGCTATTTGAAATTAAATTTTCTGAAGTACAATGGACGTTTTCTAAAGTACAAATTAGGTACGTTTTCAAAAATACCATTTACTTTTCTGAATTAAAACTGACTATTCTGAAATACAGTTAACACTTTTTGAAATTAAAGTGGTGGTTTTGGCATATGTAATTAACGCTTTCTGAAATACGAATGATCTTTTCCGAAATACAAATTAAGGTTTCTGAATTATAGTTCATATTTCTTAATTAAACCTGCATATTCTGAGGGACAGTTGATGCATTCTGAAATTAAATTCATTAAACTGAAAGTGAAATGATAGATTTTGGAAATGTAATTGAAACTATTTGAAATACAAATATGTTTTTTGAAAAACTATTTCCGTTTTCTGAAACACAATTTATTTTTCTGAATAAAAACTGATTGTTCTGAAATACTGTTGACTCTTCATGAAATATATCTTAAAGTGTAGCACAAAATAGGCAAATCTCTATCTATTCCTAAGTCATTTAACAGCATTCATTGTGATTTAGCATTTCTGTGTTATTAGTACATTTTTAACTATATTTAAGTGTTAAATTATCTTTTTTTTTTTATTAAAGCTACTTACTCTTGGAGTGGATTGGCTCTCGGAAAGGAAGGGGGCAACTGCTTGGCCTGCGCCGCGCGAGCTCTCGCCAGGAGGCTCATGACGGTGCGTTTCGTGGGCGTCATGGACGTCCTGGGTCCTCCCGCCAGCAGCGGTCTCTTACGGCCGCCGACGGCAGTAGCGAGGACGCCCGCGCCCACCGCCGCTGCGGCCCCGTTCACGCCGCCGTTGTCCGCTGAGTTGGGCGACAGCTGGCTGCCGTTGGCCGGTGTCGCGGAGGCTGTGGCGTCGCTCGAGGGGGGCGACGTGCCTGAAACAAAAGTAGAAAAAAATTACTTTAATTAAATAAGAACAATTTATTCCTCTTTCTGGATACATGCCACCAATTTTAAATGACAACAATTTTCTCTATACTCTTTCGATTACGGATTTTTAATAATTGAAAAATGGATACCAAGTTAATGTTATTCCACCTCAGAATGGACAGAAGAAATGAACAGTGCAGTGGCGGCTCGTGACATTGTGAATAGGTGAGGCCCGTGGCTTTTTTACTAGGTGGGCAAGAAAGAAAAAAAAGCGCAGCAGGAAACAAATTTTAAATTTTCAAGGTCAAACGATTAATTGCATCTGAACATTTTTAGTTGCATTAAAATATTATCGAAAAACTGAGGTTCACGAGTAGGATTTTCATTCAAATTTTATAAAAAATAATACGCAACTATTTGGATATTTTATCAATCCGCTCTCAAATAATAAATAGGAATAAATTTCCATTTTTTATTATGGGGATCTTCGCGAATAGCCTTACTATAACCGTAAAGTAAAAAATTAAGTACATATATTATTATTATATTATTAATAATAAAATTAGAACTTTCAAAATTGTATTTACAATCAAATTAATTACCTAACAGAAAAAAAAACAAAGTGATACATTTACCTACTAATTAACAAAATTGTTCCTACTTGCTTTTTGAATATTAAAAATTATGAAAACAAATTTTCATAAGGAAGCCATCCAACTTATCTATTTACATATGTATAAAACAACGTCGACAACTTTTCATTTGCCTCCACTTTTAACGAAATATTTTAAAAATATAGTGAATGTTTTTATAAAACAGGTTTATTCGTCCGTCTTTTGAATTTGTAAATTTACTTATAACGTCTTCATAAAATTGAGGATCGGCAATAAAACTTTGCAATAGCTCTTTTTCTATCGTCATTACTGATAAGTTGTTTAAGCGCTCTTGTATCATCGTATTTCTCAAGTAGGTGCCTAAGTCTTAATGCGCTTAAGACACAAAAAGTTTCTTTCTACCGAAACACTTGGAGCAGAAATTGTTAAATTTGGGCAAAACAATGTATGTTTCCGAATATAGGTACCATTTTAAATTCCTTGTATAATATTTGTATCGTTATTTGAACTTCTAAATTATGAGATTGTTCGTCTCTGTACAAAATATTAATTTTGTTTTCACCCTATCTATTTCAAAAACGTTTGGATACATTTTTTAAATTAAGAAAAAAATTGGTTCAATTACGTGTGTTGTCCATTTTAAATTACTGCAATATTGTATATTTTCCTTGTTTAGACAAAATTACTCAATATTGCCTTCAGAAAATTCAAAACAGCTATTGTAGATTTGTTTTTCGCTTAAAAAAATATGATAGAGTTTCTGAAAAGATTAGACAGTTGGGTTGGTTGAATATCAGTGATACTTTCACATTTCATTTTAGTGTTCTTATAAATCAAATTTTACACACATCTTCCCCACCATATCTTAAAGAAAAACTGATACGCCGTGATGAAATTCATAATGTCAATATAAGGTTTCCATCCAAACTTTCTCTACCTAAATTTCGCTCAGCCATGTTTATACGCTCTTTTGCATTTAATGCTTGTACTATTTATAACTCTATTAATAGTAAACTGAAACAAAATTCTATTGCTGACTATCGCAAAAAAGTAAAATCTTATATTTGTAATCTTCCATCTTAACTTATTATGTTCTTGTTCTTTATTATAGATATTAATATAATTCATTTTTTTACTTTTTCTTTTTTAGCTTTTGACGTCCATTGTATTTATTTCTATATTCTTTTTTTGTTTTTTATATATATATTTTTGTATTTGCGTTTTATAGTATGTTTATAAGGGTCAAGCAAGTAGTGGAAGCTAAATTTCGCCCTTAACTAAGTATTGTAATTTTTTCTTTATACAATACCCAATAAAGACATTTTATTATTATTATTTGTAATAAACATTCGAATGATTTTTCGGGAAATTTGTTTGCATAGTCGGGAAATTTTAAGGAGTCTATTAAAACAAAACGAGTTGGTACTTAATTAAAGGGAAATATATTTCGAAAATATTTCTAATTCGTCGCAACTTTTGTCCGGTAGTACAGTAATATTTTTCACATAATTAAACATATTTTTAAATTTTTCTTCGTGTCTTAATTCAGAAATTCTTTGACTAGTCATTCTAATTTGTTTAGAACAGTAGTTTACGTCATTACGTCTTGAAAAGGGTGTTTGAAAAAATAAACAATATTGTGAGATAGAGTCATTATTATTAGCTATCTATGTAGGTATTTGATAATAATATAATAAGTAGCTATTAAATTACGTTAAATTTAGTTTTACTTTATTTTGTTGTAAGGAAGTTATTTTTTATTTGCTTTAAATTAATACCTGCCTTGTCCTTATCCTTAAAGCCTTTGTACTATCCCTCACACTGACATTAGGCACTACCCGCGTACTATGCGACGCGTACATTAACCGCGAACTGAAACTACAAGCAGCTTTGAGCGAGCCTCAGTTGCCTCGTAAATCACGTTATTTTAACCGCCTCGCATACATGGGGAACTTTAGCATATTATAGGCAAGTGTGACGCGCCTACAAGCAAAGAAATTCTGGCCTCACTGTGGTGAGGGTTAGTTGGGAGTAACAGCACAGAAGATAAAACAACCAGAATTATATCTCGTTGTCGGCACCTTTGATCACTGATGTCTGTTTTCAGGGACCTTGAATGACGTAAATCCCCCACTTTTGCTATACAAAGTCAAGAATGCATTAAGTGAAATTTTATTGCGCTAAACAGAGATGTACTAACAAAAAAGCCAGGAATTTATGTGCAGCAGAAAATGAGGTTAATCATGCAAAAGACTTGGTTATTTAGGTGAAAAAGTCTTTTAAAGGCGAATTTTAGATTTATTTTAATTTTAAGTTAATCCAGTCTATTAATGAAATTATTCAATGTCAAAAATATTTATATAGTTAATATCAAACTACTGAATAATTACATATTCAATATTTATTAACATAAATTTATAAGTACAAGGCAAAAAATGAAAAATTAAAAGAATTGCGTAAACAAACATTTGTATAATATACAAATATATCTATCAGTACATAAATATACAGGGTGTCCCGTTCATGTTTCAAAAAAACTTGTGTGTAAGTTCCTCTTGGTAAAATAATGGGGGTAGTTCATGTAACGTTTTTTTCTTACACGCCCTGTTTTTGAGATACAGTGTGTTGAAGTTGTTACTTTCCAAATGGTTGGTTAATTATCTTTAAATAGGCTAAAGATAAAAATGTAAAAATTTGTACACGAGTAAACATCAACTGTGCGTTAAGAATAATGTGCAAACGGTTTCTTTTTGAAAAGGGGTACAATAAAAAAAATATGTTAAAAATCAAAATTTATTACATTTTTAAACGGTTCTGTAAACTCTAAGCATACTACAAAAAAAGGTATATTTGTCGAAATTCGGTAGCATGTACTTACCATTTTCGAGAAAAATTATGTTGCATATTTTTTGCTCACATAAAGCGGCATAACAAAATATTAAATTGAAAGAGGACTTTACCATTGAATGGGTTGAAGACATTTAGCTACCAACAGTATTTGCATTTAAGACTATAATTTTAATTTTTTACGAATCACATTAAACAGTAAATTGTAAAACATATTATTAATTAAAAAAAACTAAATTTATTTTGAGTTTTAGATTGTTGTAAACCAACATTTAAAAAAGTAAATCAAAATCAGGAAACGCCATATTTCCTTTCAACACCATAATTCATAGTTTTTATATTGTCTTTTATTTTCTAATACTTAATTTGTCCTTAATTTTACAGTACCTTATAGAATAATACACTCGAACAATCATTTATTTACACAACACAATAAATCACGTAAAACGACGCCTATGCTCAACGCACGGGATAACAAACGACAAACAGGTTCATAAAATGGCTAAAATGCTTTTGTAACTACGCCACTTTGTTCCTATACCAAAAGTGGGGGGTGCATGCACCGAACTGCGCGAATACCCCCACCACGCCAACTTATAATTCTGTTTGTTTTATCTTCTGTGGTAACAGTATCCAACGTCGTGACGATGGAAACGGCGAGCGGCGAAATATTTAATATTCAAGCAATTATTTTATTCTGTTATTTTGATTTTTGATAAATGTAGTAGGTAATTTGAAATTAGTTTATTTAGTAGGTATTAAAATATACGATGTGAGTGCCAAATTTTAAAGTGAGATCCGGCCTTAGTTGCTTCATACGACGAGCCGCCACTGGAACAGTGTTTTAAATGCATTAACATTTGTAATTATTGCAGTTTTTAATATTCAACTCATTAAATATTAACTTCAACGCCGTTTGATCATTAAAAGTAGATTTTGCGCCAAAAATTGTACCTAAGTCTTTATGTTACGAGATAACATATTGTGGATACTGTAAAAATTAAATGTTTGTTTCCAGTAACATCAATCTTAAAAAAAATATTGCGATATTTTAGTACGATGTTTTCCATTCGATTCCCTCTAAACTGTTATTTTTAAAATTCACCATTTTTATAAATATTTCAATATAATTAAAGGCACATTTTAATGTTTACTGTTGTATACAATTTTGTTCCTGTTCAAATCCTGCTTTGCTTGTAACAAGCAAAAAAGGTAAACTCTAAAGGCGGCACAAAAGAGTTTTTTTCTAAGAGAAAAGGATTTTTGTAAGATTTCTTAATTATTTTATATAATATATTTAGTATTTTCATGATTTTTATTTCTTAGTTTGTTACTAAGAACAAGTGTACCAAATTGAAAAAAAAGAACAACTAGAAAAGGTTATGGTTTATGGTAACATATTAACTAAAAAATAAACTTATTAGATATACATATACCTGGTGATTTCACTTTAAATACAGAAACTGCAGGAATAGATTAATTGCTAAATAATAAGTAGAGTTTATAAACTTTTTCCTGGGGGTTCGAGATACAGAGTGTTCAAGTTTAAAAAAAAAACATATTTTCTGTCACATCTTCATAATGCGCTGAAGGATTTGAATTAAATTCACTACAGCGTTTTCACTTAATTAGACCATTTATTGAATGTAATATTAACCTCGTGCCATTAACAAAAAGTTTATGGAGCAAACTCTACATATTTTTCGGTAATGAATCTATACTAGTCCTGCAGTTTCTGTATTTAAATGAAATCACCCTGTATAATAGAACATCGCGAATCTTGAATTTGTGAAAGTATTGCAGCAAATTGGAAATTAAGTTCCTTTATTTAGTAGATATAGCGCGGGCATCTCGTATACACTTTTAGCCTGTCTCTTGAGAGATAGTAAAATATTCTGAAATATTTAACAACACAAAATATCCCCATATAATGGATCACCTGTCATTTCCCACACACTGATTTGCTCGTTAATGTAATAAATATTCTCGTAGGGTGGAACACCAAAAACGCCCTCTGGCGAGTTCCCTCTAAACCGCCATGACCGCACAGACCATAAATTTTACTATTAATATTAAATTACATAAATCTATTTTGTATCATTACCATGCCAACGAACCAAACCAAATGTTTAGTTAGCCTTACTAGTTGGAAAAGGGTAGTGGAAATTCAGATTAGTCTCATTTTGATATTGGCACAACAACCCCAGGCATGCGAAAATCAAATAGGGTAGTTTCTGTAAGTGAAAAGTGAATGTAACATATAATGTAGATATAATAGTTATTTATCTTATAAAGGTCATAATAAAGATCACTATGATACTAGCAAAGAGTATATACAAATAGGGCCTAGCTAGGGTTTCTGATTTCTTGACCTATTTTTTTTCTCAGGACTCGAGAATTCTCGACTAGGAATTCCCGGGAATTCTCGAATTCTTGAGAAATTTCTAAAACTTGCAACATTGCAACGCGAAATATAAACATGCTATTATACTTAACAATCATCATTAACATTTATTATTTATTCAGTATTTTTATTAATTACTTACGTTTCTACTTCTACTAACAAAACTAAATTAAACTTTGAGTTTCTTCTTAAAAACCTTTAACTTGTTTTTTTATTAAACACTTTCAATATACTTATGTTTATTTCAATGTTTTTGAATCGTAGTTTTCTNGAGTATACCATATGGAATAGGTACATTCATTATTTAAAAAATGGACGACTATTGGAAATAATCCTAAAACACGTCAATTTTAAATTTTGAAAGACCATCTTGTGATATATGTTTGAGAGCCGTTACGTCACAAGATTTTTTTAAATACAAATAGGGGTCGTGAGACATCTCGTTTGAAAGGTCTCCTAATCGTCTATCCAACCCTGTAATTATTTGAATATTTATTTCTACAAAATTACAATAAATGTTCATTCATTGAACTAACGTTAAAGACCGCTACTGGAAATAAAACATCGTAGTGTTTTCTACTATTTTTATTGATTCGGAAAAAAAATACATTGACTGATAAAAGTACTACATTCTAAATCACTTTCCGGTCACATTTACAATTATTTGTTTGGTTGAATTTGACAGGAGTGAAATACTCATAAAATATTTAAATCAGTATAATTTAGTAAAAAGCTTACAGAAACCGAACGAATCCATATTTTAATCATGATTATATAAATCAATTCCTGAGGCCAAAAAATTTGACGTAGTACTTGCGTTTCAAGAAAATTATCATACTAGCTCGAGACAAATCGCACTGGATAATAACAATTGATATCGTTCGGTGGTAACGTTTATACTCCTCCACTGTTGTTGGAGTATTAAAAAAGAAAAAGTGGCATCCGTACAAAATACATCTGATCCATGAGCTGTTAGAAGATGACTTTGATAGAAGAATCGAATTCTGCCAAACCATTATGGAACGATCTAACAGAGATCGGAGCTTTATAAAAAAAGGTACTTTCAGATGAAACTATTCTTATGCTCAACGGCCACGTAAACCGCCAGACGTATTGATACTGGGCAAGTGAAAACCCACATTGAATGGACGTTTGGGCCGGAATTATAAACACCTAGATTATAGGGTCATACTTTTTTTGAAGAGAACTTAACTGGTCTTCGATATCTAGAATTTCTGCAGGGTTATCTGTTGCCACAACTGAATAATCTATTTCCAAATAGAAATAATTTGTGGTTCCAGCAAGATGGGGCTCCTTCACACTAGACTGTTGATGTACGAACTTACAACGTTTTGCGTGGTAGGTGGATAGGCAGGAGAGGATCAATCGAATGACCACCATATCTCCAGATCGGACTCCACTAGACTTCTTTTTATAGGGATACTTGAAGACTAATGTTTATCAAAGTCGACCAAATAGTCTAGAAGAGTTTCTCATTTGCATCATTGCTGAAGGTCAACAGTTTGACATTTATTGTAATTTCATTCTATTTAAGTAAATACATAAGTTTGGTTGGCCCTGTAGAAATAAATGGATATAATAGACAAAATAAGCAGTATTAGAACAGTTTAGAGAACTTTTGCAAAATCTGAAATTGGTGTTTCCGAAAAGAGCAAGGCTTAACAATGTGAAAATAAAGAACGTTCATATGAACGTCTCTACAAATACAACAGCCTCATACTGCTGCCATTAGCACCTCATACAAAAGTGTAGTTATCAGGTAGGTACTGTTCATGTCTCTCTTCTGACGACATTCCAGAATGAATCCAATCGCATTCCAGAAATGGATGTACAATCTTTCTGAAACATGGAAGCACAGACAATATAGCGTATCGCTACAGACTGCTACATAAATGCTGGAAATTGGCAACCCGAAATGGAAGCAGGGTCTCCTTAGCCGGCTTCCAGCTATAAAATCTATCGTGGTAACTCTTCTACTTGCTAATAGGCGGCAGTTCCAGCAGTGGCTTTGTTGCCAAATAATAACTGCTAAATAAATTTAATGCTTTCAATTATGTAATTAAAGAGATATGGAACTTATCTTGTGTTTGGAAATCACATTTGCCTTAAATGTTAAATAAAATAAATCAAGTTAGAATTAAAACTATGAATTTACCTAATTAATTATTTATTTTATATCACCTTGGAATGGGAAAATTCAAAAACTCGAAAGTAATGTTTTTAGATTTGTGCGTCGACTTCCAATATGGTACGATATCAAAACCTATGTTTAAAAAAATTGCATTATACAGATTGTGTATCCTTAGATGGGTACTGCCTCTTATTGTTGATTTCTTTAGATAGGTAAATAATTATTTATTGACACAAGTGTTGCATATTATGGATGTCATTGGTAGTGCCCATATTTGTGACACAAGGTGTTCAAAAAAATTAACACAATGTAAAATTGCTGGAACCTCAAGGAGTAGTTGAATACGAAATTTATTTAAAAAAAAACAACAAATCATCAATCAATACAGAGATAAGATAATGCGTTCGCTACTGCTGTTGCAATTTTTAACTAACTAACTTTTTTGTTTTTCGACATACTGACTTCGGACCGTTTCCATTCAACGCAGAACGGACAATCAGAACCAGAGTAGTGGGGAGATTTTTTTAATTATTTTTTCAATTCAACGCACCGTTTCCGAATTATAAGACCTTTTTTACTGTATCACCTCACACACCTCTTCTTTCCGAAATTTATTTTCCACATACGGACTTCGGACCTTTTCCATTCAACGCAGAACTGTCATACAGAACCAGGGGTGTGGGGAGATTTTTTCAATTATTTTTTCGATTTAACGCACCGTTTCCGAGTTATACGGCCTTTTTACTATAACACGACATACCTCTTGTTTCCAGAATTTATTTTCGACATACGGACTTCGGACCTTTTGCATTCAACGCAGAAGGAACATACAGAACCCGGGAGGGAGGGGTTGACATTTTTCAATTATTTTTTCGATTCAACGCACCGTTTCCGAGTTATAAACACTTTTTTATCCTATGACGTCACACACCGTTGGTCCCGATTTTTTTTTTGACATGCGGGTTTTGACGTTTTTCACTCGTTCACCATGGGAGATTTATTTGTTCACCATGGGAGATTTTTTGATACTTAAGAGTCTAAGCAAATACTGTTTTTTTTTCTTTCATATATTGTGACACCCCGCTCTGCGTCACCCACCGAGTGCTCTACTCAGAACCAAGGGGAAATTTGTTTATATTTCCAGCCATTTCCGAGTTACGAGCAAAAACCATTTTTTTTTCTTATACTGTGTGACATCATAGATCGATAACGAAGGCTTAACAAGGCCACGCGCTCTACCCCACGTTCCCTCCCTAGGTGTCCTGAAATTGCTGGGGAGACTCCTGAAGGCAGCAGAGAGAGAGAGAGAGAGATAAGCTCTCTATGAGGACAGAGTCACTCTATCTCTATCGCACACTATAACTCTATCTCTCTCGCACACAATCAGACAAAAACGACAGAAACGAACCTTCTTTTAAAAATACATGGGATTTATCATTATTAGAATAACCCATTTTAATTTAAAAAATTAAAAAAATTACAATGGGTTATTCTGATGACGAAAAATAAAACATAATTAACTGTATTATTCAAATAACAATAATGTGCAAAAGTTCTTCAGGAATATTGGCAAATTTATTTTGGAGGAAGAATCCCGTCAACGAACACTAAAAAATATTATTAGAAACCTTAGGTGGCCAGAAAACAGCCCCGATCTCATTGTCAGTACTTTAGATATTTTTTTTTTACCTGAAAATTTGCAAGTATTGAAAAAAAAATACAGGACGAAATGCTTGATAATTTTGAATTTGTTTTTGAAGCAATTAATAGTAAATTGAAACATATTTTCAACTGTATCATCACAATCACTTGCATGTTGATTTGTAAAAATTGTAGGTATATTAATGTTATTTCGTTTTTAGTTATTCTCCTTATGTTGTTGTAAAGGTTAGTTATAAAAAGCGTAGTTTGTTATTTTTATAAGGATGAATTTTAATTTTTTTAATGATATTTTTTATTTTAAACATACATATTTTATGCCAGTAAATTTTGATGTCAAATTAAATAAAGGAATCGTACATTTGTATTTAAAGTTTCTTTATATCTTTAATTATTAAACCTATAAGTGGATGTCAAAATACAAAAAAAACCTGTACCTACATTCCGCGACGTACTAATAATCCACCTTGTATATTAAATAAATTTATCGTCATCATCAAATATTAAAAAAATTACATTACAAGCTGTTTAAAATATTATTACGAATTTTGTTTATTTGAAAATATATTTTCCGCAGTATTTCAATACCAAAAAATGAAAATAGTAGGTAGCTAATTAACGAAATTATGATTAA
>NW_019417595.1:0-422 GCF_000390285.2 Anoplophora glabripennis
TCAATATCCCTGGCCGAGGAATGGTGTTTCTGGCATTTTTAGGTACTGAAATCTTGAAAAGTAAAACGTGTAGATCAAAAGTAAGCACAAAAATAAAATACTTGATGTTTTGTTTATTCGATGTTACCATTTAAAGGGTTTCACCGGGTTTTCACGTGAAATCTGCACTGGCGTATTTTTTAATAATGGTGTCTTCAATGTGTTGCTTGTTGATAGAAATAACTTTTGACCAATTATCAGAGCTCTATCTTTGCTCATTTTAAAAAAAATGGGGTTGCAACCCTTAACTTCAAAATCATTTTTCTATAAAACTATGATAGATATTTGAATAAATCCAACGGCATATGAAAGCTACTGATAAGAATTATATTGCATATTTTTTTCATAGTTTTTCAACTATATAAACAGTGAGAAAAAAAATT
>NW_019417595.1:1138-35802 GCF_000390285.2 Anoplophora glabripennis
AAAAAACAAGTTTTTGGCTTTATTATAGCACATTGACAGCTATTTGACAGCTGCCAACTGTCAATTTTGAAAATCTAACAACAGATCTGAATTCAGCAACCTCAAAAATATAAACCTAGATAATAAAAAAAATGAAATAGGCTATTTCAAAAGTCTATACACACTGCGCATATACATAAATCCGTGGAGGATATTCGGAGCTTTAAAGCTCTGTACCGGCCAAACTATCCATTTTTGAGCTTTGTGGCCATTGAGACAATTGACCAGTATGATGAACTCTATCACATATCAAAAATTCAGCGAATTTGACCGGGACCCAATTTCCATAAGATTTGTGCGGGGTCCTTTGCCATCGAAGAAAATTTTCCGTAACCAGTATAAAGCAGTTTCCAGAGAGGTTTCCAGTGGCCCCATAAATGATACAAAGGACATCTTCATCGCATCCAACAAGGAAAGAAGCAAATAGCAGATAACAGGTACCTAAAATTGAAAAATAAAGTGCACGATAATAAAATTCATAGCTATAACCTAAAAATAATACATTATTAATGCATTAAACCTTAGAAAAAGGATAAATAAAAACAACAGGACTTACCTGAACAAAATTGAATACAAGCCATTTAATCATAGCTTTAAAAACTCCAAAAATTTGATGAGCTCACACAAAGTTTTAAAAGGGACAGTCATTTTAATTTTAAGAAGAACTTCAGTTTGTAAATAGTCAAAAATTTATGCATTTTACGATAGGTAAGACACAATACACGGACGAGTGGTTAAGATAGTATAAATAACAAATTACAAATATAGTACATTTTTTTAATGAAAAGCACAGTCCTTGTATAAAACTGTAGTAGGATAGAAAAGGTAGAAAAATAAAATAAAAAATTTATTATTATTGTTAAGCACAAAAATTTTAGTATATAAAGAAGCCATTCCCAATTTAAAGTCAACAAGTTGAAGTTTTGTTTTCAAGTAATCCAATTAAAAATTTAAATAAATATTATATTAAAAGTTAAAAACTCTATTTTTCTGGCGTGCTGCATTGAAATAGTTTATGTATGAATGACATAGAACCGACTCCTGAGATCTCAAATAAGAAAAATTTTATTACAGAAACAAAACCAAAATAACGCAACACACAATACATAACACAAAATTGACAAAATTAATATTTTCATAACAAACAAATAAATAATAATATCTTAACAGTACATGTAATCGTAATCAGAAAAAAGACAGGAATCCGGGAAACAACAAATATATAGGGTGTTCCATGTAAAAAAAAACAAAGGTTGGGNAGGATGAAGGTATTATAAAACAACTTTTATAATAATTGGCTTAATAAATTTAATACCTAATTCAAAACACATCCACGCAGTGGTTCCCTGGCAATCTTGACTATGTGTATGATCAATGGATAAACAAAATATCGTGCAGATTATCAAAACAAATAAATAATATGTATATGTAATTATAATCAGAAAAAGAGAGGAATCCGGGAAACAATAAGTATATAGGGTGTTCCATGTAAAAAAAACTAAAGTTGGGTTTATGTCTTTCAAATGCAACCGCCAATTGTTATTTTATATTTCGTTCGTAATCACAAGAAAACTTCTAAAATTTTGGTTTTCATTTTTTTTTCCTAAGTAAAAAGGTAAAAAATATAAAGGAGGCAGAATTTTATGTGAATGATTCTACACACAGGGTGTCCGGAAAGGTCATGTAAAAAGTATATAGGGGAGGTACGGGAATAAATACCTGCATTTACTGCAAGAACACCTTAAGTCGTTATTGGAAGATGTCCCTTTAAATATCGAAATAACATGTGGCATATGCACGATGGTGCACCACCCCATTTTAGCAGGTCAATGGATCGGTCGAGGTAGTCCTTTTCCGTGTCCGCCTCGGTCTCCCGATCTTAATCCTCTCGATTTTTTTCTTTGGGCCATCTTAAAAGTCTTGTTTATCAAACTCCTGTAAATAGTAGAGAAGAATTATTAAAAAGCATAATTACATACGCCGGCATCATTAGAAATGAAGGCGTATTTCGAGTATCTACAGCAGAGTTGTTTAAGCAATTTCGGAAAATTCATTGAAGTTCAAGGTGCACATAATATGTGCATGTTCAATATTATTGAATATAGTACTTAACACTTCTTTTTTCTTTTAATAATATCTATAAAAAACAAGATTTTTACAAAAATGTTAATATCGCATTTTTGTTACGATAAATGTATGTTATTAAAATTCGATTTTCTCAAAAACGGTACAAGATATCGACTGATAAACGGTAACCTTTTTTTAGCAAAGCCCGATAGGAAATTTTTTTATGAAGCACTACAAATATTTTGCTCTCCCGTTATACTCCTTCATTTTTGACATCACCTTTTCGGAAAACCTGTATAACTAAAAGTAAATTATACTTGACAAATGTCATCTTCTATGTGACAGTGGGAATTTTGAATAGCATGTATATGTTGTTATATGAAAGTAACTTAAAAAAATTGATAATTTATGTATTTTAGTTCATTTTGAATTAAATTGAACATAAAATTACACATAGTAGAAAATAACATTTCCAACTCGAGATTAATCTTGTTCTATTTGTTCACTATTTTTGTTCGTACGACAAAATATATGATCGCCTCGCAATTGAGTGATTTTATTAAGTGTCGAGTCTTATTTGGCTCTGTACCATATTTCTTGTGCTAGAATAAATAATATTTTGTCAGCAATTTAAGGCGTTTGTAAAAGTTCTAATGTTAGGATACTACTTAACCTTAAACTGATAACAGTTTAACTAGAACCGGCATTTATTTCTTTACTATTTCAAGTGATGACTTTAACCTTTGGAGTTGTTAAACTCATTATCCTTAACTGTAGGACCATATGCCCATAGTACTTTTAATTACTGTGAACGAGCAGTAAGTGGGTCCATAATTAATGATCCTTAAAAGTGTATTTTTTCTGCCATGATCAAAACTTCTGAAGTACGATGTGAAGTCATTAATAATAAGGGCAGAAGGTAAACATGTCATGTCTAAAGTCCAATTTAAATATAGCCATTAATAAACAGATTTTTACGGCGTTTTTGGTGTTTCAAAAGGGTCTTAAGTATTTTGTTTAAAGTAAAATGCCTAGCATTCTACCTGTCGAAAGCTGCTAGCAGTTTTTGGAGGGTTTCAAATGATATTCAGCAATTTCATTATGACAGGTACGCGTCTTTTTATCAGTAGGCACAGTTTGGATGTAGTGTATTTATTTTTATTTTCAGTTAATTTATTTATTAACATTTCATTTTTTTGGATAATTATTTTTTACCAACCGTTTAATGAGTATTCGCGTGGTGTAACTCAATAATAATTAGGGCATGTAGAGTTGTTTCCCGCAGTACTAGCATTTAGCAATCTTGTCTGTGATTTTAGATGTCATTTGCATACCTAGATTTCTGATTTCGAAGAATGTTGTTTGACTTCATTTGATAGGATTTGTTTGAATTAGCTTAATACATTAGTAAAGAGTAAAAACATTGATTATACATGAATACCAGATTAGAATAATTTATAAACGTCAGTCATATGATTGTAAGCTAAGGCCTAGATGAACATTTTCTTTTATTCTTAGTATGTATAATTTTGGAATGGATAATTAAAAGTTGATTATCTTGGAATCTTGGTATTACAGAGGGCAATTTAACCATTATTAAAATTAAGTTAAAACGGTTCTTAGTAAATGAACCCACCTTAAAGACTATTTTACAATAACAAATATTCAGTTGATTCACAACGAATTGTAATGTATCAAAACTGCGTTTGAATAAATTATTGTTTGGTCCTTTGCACTAAAATAGATTAGTCTCAATCTCGAGCCACATCTAAAAATATACATTACATAGAAACAGTTTCACATCATGCATTTTATGTGACAGGAACACTTACTCAAGTTAGCTGGAGAAATAGAAAGAACAACTTTAACATGTTGCAACTGTCCATGTAACAGTAAACATTATAGTTGAGGAAATCAGAACAACAAAATAATCCTTTTTACTGGTAGGTATAAAGAAGCTACGTTGTCTCCTATAGTTTTGGTGTTGATATCTACATACGAGGAATTCACTGAAATCAAATATACACTTTATAGTTACAGCGAAGACGATATTACTTGGGTTAGTGAAATATATTTCGAAGATTTTTTTATCTAGGTACATGTTCCTGTTATAAAAAGGAAAAATATAATGTAATTTTAAAATGTGTTATATTTGTTTATGAGAGAAATGTATAAACTAACACGAAATGTTGAAAATTGTATGTCATGAATGAAAATATGTAGACTGATATACTTTTTAATCGATTATTGTTGCAATGTGAAAAATGAAAGAGGAAGCCGAACTTTAATATTGCTTAGCAAATTTTACAGTTATACAGGGTGTCCCACGGTGACGAGACATCAGACATATTTCAAAGACTACTTCGATTTTAATTTTGAAAATGTGGGCAGTAGTCTTTTCTCTCTCTCTCAACTAAAATAATGGCGTCCACCTAACGCTTCCGGTTATACCGGAAGTTGACGTTATCTTCGTTATTTTAAATTGAACACCCTGTATATTATTGTTATTAACCGTTTTTGATATATTTAATTTTTTCAAAAAAAAATTAAAAAGGCACTGCCTAATTCATAAAGATGTGTAAGTATTTCACAATAATAAAGTTAGAACCATAAAATTTATAGGGGACACAAATAAAACCCTAAGCTTCCTTGACATAATTTCAAAATGACTTAATATCATACAGGGTGGTAGAAATTTAATGCCGAATATAGTCAACTTTAAACCATCTTAACTTGTTTTTTTGGAACACTGTATATTCTTGCACAACCTAATGAATGTCAGCATTTGAATAAATGTTAACGTTTTCCATTCTTTGACAATAAATAATACTCAAATAAATATTCACTGTATGTGTTAAATTGACATAAAAATTGATATAAATAAACAAACAGATTAGGTGCTTGTTCCTCTAAAAATTTCACAGCCATCCTCGCAAGAAACTATGCGTTATCCGTTGACTGCACGAAAAACAGTAAATACTTTAAAAACCAGAAGAGATAGGTATAGGTATTTTACAGAAAGAGAACAAAATTCTTCATCAGCTTGCGCAAGAATATATAGGGTGTTCCATTTAAAAAAATAAGTTAAGATGGTTTAAAGTTGACTATATTCGGCATTAAATTTCTACCACCCTGTTAGAAATTAAGTTATTTTGAAATTATGGCAAGGAAGCTTAGAGTTTTAGTTATATTCCTTATAAATTTTTTCGTTCTAACATTATTATTGTAAAATACACAACTTTTTGAATTAGGTAGTGCTTTTTTTATTTTATTTTTTTAAAAAGAGTTAAATATATCAAAAACGGTTAACTTTAATAGGAAATATTAATGAAGTTCACCTAAAAATTTCAATATTTTAAGTACAATACATCAAATTATGTTTTTAGAACTTCAGAAATAGAACGATGTAAATATTTGGAGTCTCATGTTTCTTTGAACACTTTCTTATCTTTCTCTTCTGAAATAGGCTATCCAATCAAAATTAAAAGAGATGACAGTTAACTGCTGCTTTTAAACTTCAAAAAAAAAATTTTCAAAATAATTTTTCGAGATTTATCAATCAATCAAGATTCAAAATTCTGTTTTGTATGTTCGGACTCAATGTTCTTAAAAAAGAGCAACTAGATTTTCTTTTGCTCAAAATCATCTTTAAAACAAATTAGCAAGAATTCATATAAAATTAGGCAATTCAAAAAATTCACTTGTTTTTCCAAACAAAATCCATGTGCTCTAAAAATGTAAGTACAAGTTCAAATTTCACATATTGGCCTCGAATCTGCCTTGGAAGTATCTAGAACTACATCGTGCGGTTATACAGGGTGTAAGAAGTTTGACTGCCATTACTTCAGCATGGGATAGAGTAATCATAAATGAACAAAAACGTTGTATATTACAGGTCCGTAAGATTAATAGTTTTCAAAATGCAGCGAATATTTGGTTAATTTCATCACAACGTGACAACAGCGCTTAACCTAATGGTACACAGCTGATGCATACCACGTGTGCACGCGGCAGACTTGTCCTACGGGAAAAATTTAAACAACTTATTTTGAAACATTTAGTAAATTTCAAGACAATTGTTTTCCAGTTTTCAATGACAAAGACATGACTTTTATTAAACAACTTAAGAACACCATTTCATCGTACATCAAGAATACTGCAGTCATTAGACAAAAAACAGCTACTCAGATCTCTAAGAAGTTGTGACGAGAAAATATCTGCACAGAATTGGACTTTATGACGAAGTTTTGAAATGCAAACTCTGAAATAGAGCAAAAAAGTAACTTACCATAAGAAGAAAAGGCACATGGTTGTAGTCTTTACTAGGTACATCTCTACAAGCTCCACATGACTTTCCGTTGTTATTTGTGCGAATTTGTCATTGGTAGATAAAAAGTAAATGATTGCAATCAAATAGTAGATTTCCTTTGTTATTCCTTTGTTGGTGTATATGATACAATTCCTGAACTAGTATGTGTTAAGTATAACCAAGTAACTCGTTATGTACTTTTGCCCAATTTGAGAAGTCAGTTGAAATTTTGCCCCCGCATTAAATATATTTGTCTCAGTTGCCCTCAATTCTTTTCATTTCTTCCTCGTCGGAGGTATTAAAACAATGTAATCCATGAATAAGAGCAAACCAGTCGTGTTGCAGTGTTCTCGGAATCATGCCATTAGTTATTCTCGAAGGTTGCGACTGTAACTATCTTTCCGGTAGAGTGATATTGTTTGGCGTATTTACAGCCACCGAGGCAGGGCGGTGGCGAATCTGCCCCCGGGCGCTAAGCGCTATTTAGAGTCTCTACTTCTGAATAGAGTCGAGCTTGCATTTTATTTTTAACCGAACGTTATTCAGCGCGGGTGATACATATGAGAAATGGGAGTGTGCTCGTGAAATGGAAATCTTACAAAGTATTTAAGATATTACAGTCTGCCATATCGCCTACGATGCAAAGTGGTTTGCCTTACAAACCACCATGAATTATTGACGTTATTTTGGATTTTAAGGGAAGGTATTGTAGAAAAATTTTAGAGAAAACGAACGAAGATTAAATTGTTAGAACGTTAGAAGAGAAAAGCCTATATTTGAAACTGAGAGTGAAACTAAGACAATTTTCAAAAAGATCACGTCGTCTGCTTGTACTTTTTTTGAAGAAAAATATTCTATATTCCCATAAATTATAGGAAAAAACTTGTTTTCTCTTATTATAACTTATACACTGGAGCCTTGGAATATGTCTCTCGTACAGCTTGTCTTGTGAAAGGATACCCGGATCTTCCATAAGATTAAGGCTTAAGAGATTACTAATATTTACGTTTCCTTAAAAGGCGACTTATCTTGACAATATATTCATGTCAACAGGGTTGTTAGAAAATATTCCTCATTTGTTTTATTATTAGGTATCTTTCTGGTAACTTCTCCAATACATCTGTTCAATATTTCCTTTAATAGCTGATTATGTAGTCCATTTTAAGTGTTCTAGTTAGTATATGGTGCTTAGTCGATGCAGTAATGTGCTTATGATACCCTGTTTATTGGGATTGTGATGAGATAAAAATTCGTATGGGTCGACTTTACATAAACTGTAACCTATGATACCGTCCGATCTCCTTTTGATAAGGTAATCTAGGAACGGAAAGATACCGTTTCCTTTCGACTCTATTTTAAGGCCACTAATCTGTGGCAGAAATGCATACCAGAATACGACTTTAGCATTACAGTTGATAACTCTACAGCTTTCTTATCGAAGCTTCCATGTAAACGTTTGTTAGAACTGAGTATAAGGGTAACCAACATAATTCTTAGTTCAGTATATCCATAAAACTGGTTCTTAGAGGAAAAGAAGATCCATCTGGTTCACACTTTTGACAACATTACTACAGTATCCCTCTTCCTTCTGCGATGAGCTTTTATGAAGGCCTTCTAACAATAACGTCGCGTCAAAACACATGGGGACTTCATATTCTTAAGAAACACGTCCATATCATCTTATCTTTTGGTAAGGATAACGATAATTTTTTCATTTGTTAGAGAATTAACTCTCACCTACTCTTTTTCTTTGCAGACACTATCATTCATGTCTTCATCGATATTACTGAAATTGATGTTTCGTTGATGTACGACAAACTAGTTTCATGAAATCCATTTAATGATACTAATTTTATGACACTAATTTTCCATTGCGACCTATTTTTACAGTAAAATGGATACTCTGTCATATGGTTCTACTTTCGTATTAGTTATTAGTATGAATTGATTATTTTAAGCGACTTCAGTATTGCATTTTAAACAATTTTTGGATTTAATATATTTTATCTTTTGTTGGATTTGATTTATGTCGTCTAAATAAGGATATATATCATCGAGCTGTTGACATTAAGTTGCTCGTTTATATTAATATAGAAACTTGCTAACAATCGTAGTGGGTACTTCAGAAAATCAATTTTCAATCGCATAGGTAGTGTATACATCGCCAAGTGTTCCCCAAGGTTGGATCTTAAGGCCATTCTTGCTTAATATATTTATAACATCAGCCTGAATATTACCATCAATATGCCGACGATTTAAAATGGAGTGATTGACAGTTAAAATGCGAATTTTAGTAAAAAAATCAGTCACAAGTGTCAATCGATGAGATGGCGCATTATCGTGCAAAAACCCCAACTAATACGATGCAGCAAACGCTTTAAAATGCCAAGATAAAATTGTGCATTAACAGTTTGGCCATGTGGAGCGAACTCTTTTGGACAATGCCCTTGGAATCGTAAAAGCAAATCAACATTATCTTCTTCAAATGATGATATTCTGTTTTGGTTTGTCTGCCGCCTTCCACTCAGCACTTTGGCGCTTGGTTTGTGAATCTTGTCACTTCAGACGGAAGCAATAACTCTGCTTCTAATCGTCCAAATCTCATGAAATTTTGGTAGTACATAGTACAACAATGATCTTTCCGACGTATGTGCGTAATTGCCAAAATATGTCCTAACTAGAAACAACTATTTTCGAATATTTATTTACTTGTATGTCAAAAACATCGACCACTGTTCTTTTTAATATCGAAAAATATATTTGCATGTCACATATACCAAAAATACCTATATTACCTGTATTAGTTATGTCTAGTTGATATGTCCTATATTTTAAAATGTGACTATTTCAACTCGTATTCAACTGCTATATTTGAAATGAATTAATCGTTACTCACATAAATGACACTGTTATGACAAATACAAGAGATTTTTATGCAATAATCCACATTTTGGATTTATCATTCACAGTTCTAAATAGTTTTCGGTAAACACTATTAAACTTTTTTATTATTCCCTTGTTCGCTCTAAATTGAAGTTAGTGTAGTACCCTTCATAAATGACTACAAGCCACATGATCAGACATTTCTTTGACGTTGGCAATTATATTTCGGTAAAATTAAAAATTATTAAAATATTAGGGACAAGATTACATTAAAACATAACATTCTATTTAGCCGCCTGGTAGTTGGTTGGCATTATCTCGGGCGTAGGCGGTTTGTCATTGTTCATTGTAAACCAATCATTTATATTGGTAACGCTAAGATTTAGGGATTTTTAGTTGACAGTTGCAATATTGCCTAAGCACGAAGGTCACGTGGCTTGTAATCATTTATGAAGGTTCTGATATATGTTACAAATTTGAAAACATTTACCCACTTCAGAATTTTAAAAATAGTATTTGAAAATTTAAATGCATTACCTTGTGGAAATTTTAATGTTGTTGTAAGTGATAATACAACTACCTAATATACTTATTTTATGGAAATTGTTCAAAATGTGTGAATTTTAATGCATATACGATCCATGTTGAGAAGTTTAAGTATTATTATGCTACAAATACGTGTATGCAGAGTTAAATTTTTTGAAAACAGTTCTATTTATCAAAATTAAACAAGAGTGCCTTTTTTCCTTAATAATTTACAGATTAATATTTTCAAAAATATTTTATCGAGTCCAAATTTAAAATCTGGATATGATATCTCAAAAGACTCGTTTATTTTCAGTTCTAGGAAAAAAGTTTATATCAAAGGGTATTTTTACTGAAAATATCACAAGACAATTAAAGGCCACCCTGCGAATTACTATTTTGGGAAACTAATGAACACGTTAGAATGAGCAATTTAAAAAAAGAAATTAATGTAAAAGAGTAGAAATTAACGATTTCATACCCAACCGATATGAGAAGATTTCAATAGCACTGGGATGTATGCAAGATAGCACTTGCAAATTTTAATACATTTTGAAAACTAAGCAGACAAAAGGGTGATTACTTTATCGTGAAACAAGCTACATTCGTCGTTAAATATTTACGACCACTTTCAACGTACCGTTCAACGGACTTTCTGTCATTATTTAGTTGATATGAACAAATCAGACAGTGCACTTCACCGTACTTGCCTCATTTTCTGTTTCCCGAATATATCACAACTTCAAAGGATAGGGTTTTGGAGATCGCCAGAAATATTTACGAGCATTTCAGGAATGACGTTTGTTGGCGATAAAACACGAAAGTCTGATATTATTTTGTCAGTCAATATTGAACTAAAATTAATGGTTTCACTCATAAAATTTCAGTTGTACCTCCTCATACTAATAGAGGAAAATTTCACTCAGTCGGGTGGATAGAAATTAATACATTATTGAGTGAAATTGAGTGAAAATAAGTCAAATTTTTCTTAGTGTATATTTAAAACGCCTTAAATGCGCTGTTATAAAATTAACGATAGATAATGACTAGATACTTTAAAGTAATAAATGGAAATTAGAAATTCATGAAAACCGTGTCATGATCAAATTGAGGTTTATCTAAATGAATTAAATTGGTACTAAAATAAGGACGACATATACTGTTGATCATTGAAAAAGAAACATTTACTATCCTATGACTTAACAGCTATTTAATTGTCACCAACCCGTTACTTTAAAAATACTAGCAGGTCCCAAAACCGTTATTGGACCTACTTAACTACCAAAAAATCATTTCCCCTTTTTGGAGAATAAAACGTAATAATTTAAGTTCTGGGCAGTGCCGATTATTGCTATGATAGTTGCAATTACATACGTCAATACGATGCTAGTTGGGAAGTTGTAGGTTATGTTGGATCCAATTTATTCTCAGTCCCTTTACAGCCTGTATACGCTCAAGGATATTTGGAAGAATAACATCTAGTCAGACGTTCTCTCTAGAAAAGTTATTTTTTTTTTTTGTAATAAAACCTATTCATTCTCCTTTGCATTCGAAATCACTTAAAAACGTTCTGTCAACAACTTTCTAATAATTCTATCCTGCTGTAGGCAATGTAATGACATGGCCGGCTTTGTTCAGTTGTCTTGGTTGCAGATTTTCTTTAAAATACTGTTTTAGTGTTCATTAAACCCTAATCGGTGAATATATTATTTAATTTACAGGTTTACAATAAAACGTAAAATTTAATTTTTGCAATTTTTCATTTTCAACTTTCTAACTCAGAATGCTGAATATTTTCCATAAAATAATTTTTTTTCCTCTTTATATATACAGGGTGGTTATTGAGTACTTGTATCTCAAGAACCAAACCGATGTGGACCCATGTTCAGATAAATATTTTATCTTAAAATTAGTCATTCACCCTTTAAAGTTTATACAAGTACTTAATAAACACCCTGTGTAAGAGTATTGCTTTTATGTGGAGGTGGAAATTACTTCTTAGTTCCTAAAAATTTTACTAAGTATGTGGGCGTAACGAATACTTTAAAGTAGTTTCAACCTCCTGTGGGTAATAACGATAATGAGGTGAATGGATGTTGTCAACTTCATCATGACAGTTAATCTGGATCTGATATAATATTTATCTTTAGTCTCAGAGTAAAATACATCTCTATTCTTAGTAGAAAGCGTGCGTGGTATATAGTTTTAGTTTAAAAAAAATATATATTATTATTAACTCTCTCCTTTTAACTCTATTTTAAAGGTATGTATTTAAGCTAATTTAAGCAAATTCAATTTTTTTAAGTCTTATCAAATGAAGTCAATGTTTTTTTAATACCGTAAATCTAAGTATGTCAAATATATCTAACCCTACAAGAAAGACAATCATTAAAAGAAATATCTTGTATTCTTGCTGTTCTATTATCACTCTTGACAAAGACTAATCATGTAAAAAACAGCTAGTACAAATGGATTTTGTTTGGGATAGCATTAATAAATATTAACATAATTCATTTTCATTCAACAACAATGACTAAAATTTTTCGTCAACAGTGTCTAACCTTTTATTAATGGGAATTCAATATAACAGTTCCCTTTCGACAATAGATTATATCAGAAAAAAATATGACGTAAAGCTAATTGAATTAGCTACTAAAACAATAAAGCCAGGACAATATATTACAAAGATACAAAATTATCAATAAGCTTGATATTAATAAGCACGCTTAAATTTCACATTCATAACAAACACATCTTAAGTCACAGTTCTTAAAGAATTTATTACGTTTATCGTGGACATATCTTAAGCATACTTCAAGCTGGCAAATGTCCACTGGTCGAAGACAAAAAAAAGGCATAAAATTGTAAATATTCTATGTATAGATATGTGTTTTTCTTTACTTGGATATTTTACCAGTTGATTTTATGAGAAGCAACAGCGTAAAATAATGCTTATAAAAAGAAAAGTAAAAATAATCGAAATGATATTGGGAAGAATCACATTTTTCCTATTGAAAAAAAAAATATATCAGTTGCTAGGGCTGACCTTTTTCGCATCAAATTGTATTTTTCGTGTGCTCCTTATTTTTTATAAATTTGTACAATTTCTTAGTAAGGATTTTATACTTATTAGTAAGACTGTCAGAACTGAGCCGCGTGACATAGGCGTACGAATTATTTATTAAAAAGCAACAAATTAAATTGTCTACAATACACCACCATAAACACCAACGGATAGGAATTAATTACGCAACATCCGAACGATAACAAAGTATACTAACGCGACGTGAACGTGAAAAGTATTCTGAGGCAGCGGCTCACGCATCTCTCGGTTGACCCATTTGATACGCCATTGAATTGCGGCTCTCTTTGACAGCTCTATATTAAAGTTTGAATGTGCCCTTTTTCTGTTTATTTACACTGCAAAAAAATCGGTGGGAGTGAAAGCAATAAAGGTTCAGAGTGAATCTATTGAGTGAAATTATTGAGTACATACTCACTCAATATTGGGCATTTTGATCATTTTATTCATTTGTTATTATATTTAAACTAAAACTGAGTACTTTCACTCAAATATCACTCGTATTTGGTGCACTTGTACCTAAATTACAGTAAATGTCCTCGTGATCCCACCCTTTTTCATATCCAGATGCACTGACTTTGTCTGTTCCCATCGTCCTGTTAGGTTATCTCGTGACCATGGCGTGGTGGATGGCAGCATGTCGTTCGGTGTGCTTTGGAGTTGGTCAAGTATCCGCTTATTTGGTTATTCTAGTGAAAATTGTATTTAAATGATTTAATTACAATAATTAAAGACACTAAGTCTCGATTAATAATTGGTTAAATAAACGAATATTTAAATTATTATCTATAATTACGTATTTGTAACATACAATATAGGTTATGGCAATTTATTTGTCCGATCAGTTCACCAATTCCTTTAATCGAGATCTAAACTATTGTCTCTAAAACAGATCTGTGTAAAAACCACTGTGGCAGCTTAGTTGTTTATGACTTTAATACAATGATATTTAAATTAAAATTTAAAGAGAATATCAACTATATCTGAGTAAAAAATTACTCAATAATGGTTAAATTTTAATCATATTATAGAGAAAAGGTCAACTCTAAATTGGTTTTACTCAGAATAGAGTCAAAAGTCACTCAATTGATAGTTACCAGTAACTCGGATTTGAGTAAAACTCACTCATTTCNTGGTAGTTGGTTGGCATTATCTCGGGCGTAGGCGGTTTGTCATTGTTCATTGTAAACCAATCATTTATATTGGTAACGCTAAGATTTAGGGATTTTTAGTTGACAGTTGCAATATTGCCTAAGCACGAAGGTCACGTGGCTTGTAATCATTTATGAAGGTTCTGATATATGTTACAAATTTGAAAACATTTACCCACTTCAGAATTTTAAAAATAGTATTTGAAAATTTAAATGCATTACCTTGTGGAAATTTTAATGTTGTTGTAAGTGATAATACAACTACCTAATATACTTATTTTATGGAAATTGTTCAAAATGTGTGAATTTTAATGCATATACGATCCATGTTGAGAAGTTTAAGTATTATTATGCTACAAATACGTGTATGCAGAGTTAAATTTTTTGAAAACAGTTCTATTTATCAAAATTAAACAAGAGTGCCTTTTTTCCTTAATAATTTACAGATTAATATTTTCAAAAATATTTTATCGAGTCCAAATTTAAAATCTGGATATGATATCTCAAAAGACTCGTTTATTTTCAGTTCTAGGAAAAAAGTTTATATCAAAGGGTATTTTTACTGAAAATATCACAAGACAATTAAAGGCCACCCTGCGAATTACTATTTTGGGAAACTAATGAACACGTTAGAATGAGCAATTTAAAAAAAGAAATTAATGTAAAAGAGTAGAAATTAACGATTTCATACCCAACCGATATGAGAAGATTTCAATAGCACTGGGATGTATGCAAGATAGCACTTGCAAATTTTAATACATTTTGAAAACTAAGCAGACAAAAGGGTGATTACTTTATCGTGAAACAAGCTACATTCGTCGTTAAATATTTACGACCACTTTCAACGTACCGTTCAACGGACTTTCTGTCATTATTTAGTTGATATGAACAAATCAGACAGTGCACTTCACCGTACTTGCCTCATTTTCTGTTTCCCGAATATATCACAACTTCAAAGGATAGGGTTTTGGAGATCGCCAGAAATATTTACGAGCATTTCAGGAATGACGTTTGTTGGCGATAAAACACGAAAGTCTGATATTATTTTGTCAGTCAATATTGAACTAAAATTAATGGTTTCACTCATAAAATTTCAGTTGTACCTCCTCATACTAATAGAGGAAAATTTCACTCAGTCGGGTGGATAGAAATTAATACATTATTGAGTGAAATTGAGTGAAAATAAGTCAAATTTTTCTTAGTGTATATTTAAAACGCCTTAAATGCGCTGTTATAAAATTAACGATAGATAATGACTAGATACTTTAAAGTAATAAATGGAAATTAGAAATTCATGAAAACCGTGTCATGATCAAATTGAGGTTTATCTAAATGAATTAAATTGGTACTAAAATAAGGACGACATATACTGTTGATCATTGAAAAAGAAACATTTACTATCCTATGACTTAACAGCTATTTAATTGTCACCAACCCGTTACTTTAAAAATACTAGCAGGTCCCAAAACCGTTATTGGACCTACTTAACTACCAAAAAATCATTTCCCCTTTTTGGAGAATAAAACGTAATAATTTAAGTTCTGGGCAGTGCCGATTATTGCTATGATAGTTGCAATTACATACGTCAATACGATGCTAGTTGGGAAGTTGTAGGTTATGTTGGATCCAATTTATTCTCAGTCCCTTTACAGCCTGTATACGCTCAAGGATATTTGGAAGAATAACATCTAGTCAGACGTTCTCTCTAGAAAAGTTATTTTTTTTTTTTGTAATAAAACCTATTCATTCTCCTTTGCATTCGAAATCACTTAAAAACGTTCTGTCAACAACTTTCTAATAATTCTATCCTGCTGTAGGCAATGTAATGACATGGCCGGCTTTGTTCAGTTGTCTTGGTTGCAGATTTTCTTTAAAATACTGTTTTAGTGTTCATTAAACCCTAATCGGTGAATATATTATTTAATTTACAGGTTTACAATAAAACGTAAAATTTAATTTTTGCAATTTTTCATTTTCAACTTTCTAACTCAGAATGCTGAATATTTTCCATAAAATAATTTTTTTTCCTCTTTATATATACAGGGTGGTTATTGAGTACTTGTATCTCAAGAACCAAACCGATGTGGACCCATGTTCAGATAAATATTTTATCTTAAAATTAGTCATTCACCCTTTAAAGTTTATACAAGTACTTAATAAACACCCTGTGTAAGAGTATTGCTTTTATGTGGAGGTGGAAATTACTTCTTAGTTCCTAAAAATTTTACTAAGTATGTGGGCGTAACGAATACTTTAAAGTAGTTTCAACCTCCTGTGGGTAATAACGATAATGAGGTGAATGGATGTTGTCAACTTCATCATGACAGTTAATCTGGATCTGATATAATATTTATCTTTAGTCTCAGAGTAAAATACATCTCTATTCTTAGTAGAAAGCGTGCGTGGTATATAGTTTTAGTTTAAAAAAAATATATATTATTATTAACTCTCTCCTTTTAACTCTATTTTAAAGGTATGTATTTAAGCTAATTTAAGCAAATTCAATTTTTTTAAGTCTTATCAAATGAAGTCAATGTTTTTTTAATACCGTAAATCTAAGTATGTCAAATATATCTAACCCTACAAGAAAGACAATCATTAAAAGAAATATCTTGTATTCTTGCTGTTCTATTATCACTCTTGACAAAGACTAATCATGTAAAAAACAGCTAGTACAAATGGATTTTGTTTGGGATAGCATTAATAAATATTAACATAATTCATTTTCATTCAACAACAATGACTAAAATTTTTCGTCAACAGTGTCTAACCTTTTATTAATGGGAATTCAATATAACAGTTCCCTTTCGACAATAGATTATATCAGAAAAAAATATGACGTAAAGCTAATTGAATTAGCTACTAAAACAATAAAGCCAGGACAATATATTACAAAGTTACAAAATTATCAATAAGCTTGATATTAATAAGCACGATTAAATTTCACATTCATAACAAACACATTTTAAGTCACAGTTCTTAAAGAATTTATTACATTTATCGTGGACATATCTTAAGCATACTTCAAGCTGGCAAATGTCCACTGGTCGAAGACAAAAAAAAGGCATAAAATTGTAAATATTCTATGTATAGATATGTGTTTTTCTTTACTTGGATATTTTACCAGTTGATTTTATGAGAAGCAACAGCGTAAAATAATGCTTATAAAAAGAAAAGTAAAAATAATCGAAATGATATTGGGAAGAATCACATTTTTCCTATTGAAAAAAAAAATATATCAGTTGCTAGGGCTGACCTTTTTCGCATCAAATTGTATTTTTCGTGTGCTCCTTATTTTTTATAAATTTGTACAATTTCTTAGTAAGGATTTTATACTTATTAGTAAGACTGTCAGAACTGAGCCGCGTGACATAGGCGTACGAATTATTTATTAAAAAGCAACAAATTAAATTGTCTACAATACACCACCATAAACACCAACGGATAGGAATTAATTACGCAACATCCGAACGATAACAAAGTATACTAACGCGACGTGAACGTGAAAAGTATTCTGAGGCAGCGGCTCACGCATCTCTCGGTTGACCCATTTGATACGCCATTGAATTGCGGCTCTCTTTGACAGCTCTATATTAAAGTTTGAATGTGCCCTTTTTCTGTTTATTTACACTGCAAAAAAATCGGTGGGAGTGAAAGCAATAAAGGTTCAGAGTGAATCTATTGAGTGAAATTATTGAGTACATACTCACTCAATATTGGGCATTTTGATCATTTTATTCATTTGTTATTATATTTAAACTAAAACTGAGTACTTTCACTCAAATATCACTCGTATTTGGTGCACTTGTACCTAAATTACAGTAAATGTCCTCGTGATCCCACCCTTTTTCATATCCAGATGCACTGACTTTGTCTGTTCCCATCGTCCTGTTAGGTTATCTCGTGACCATGGCGTGGTGGATGGCAGCATGTCGTTCGGTGTGCTTTGGAGTTGGTCAAGTATCCGCTTATTTGGTTATTCTAGTGAAAATTGTATTTAAATGATTTAATTACAATAATTAAAGACACTAAGTCTCGATTAATAATTGGTTAAATAAACGAATATTTAAATTATTATCTATAATTACGTATTTGTAACATACAATATAGGTTATGGCAATTTATTTGTCCGATCAGTTCACCAATTCCTTTAATCGAGATCTAAACTATTGTCTCTAAAACAGATCTGTGTAAAAACCACTGTGGCAGCTTAGTTGTTTATGACTTTAATACAATGATATTTAAATTAAAATTTAAAGAGAATATCAACTATATCTGAGTAAAAAATTACTCAATAATGGTTAAATTTTAATCATATTATAGAGAAAAGGTCAACTCTAAATTGGTTTTACTCAGAATAGAGTCAAAAGTCACTCAATTGATAGTTACCAGTAACTCGGATTTGAGTAAAACTCACTCATTTCTGATGCAATAGTTTCATTCAGTTGTATTCATACTAATAGAGTAAAAACTTCAGTCAATCAGGTGTGGACACAAATTGATGATACATTATTGAGTAAAATTTGAATCAAATTTGAGTGAAATTTTTTTACAGTGTAGATATTTTGTAACCTGAAAAAAATTCAATATAATGAAATAATCCTTTGCGACAAAAGGTTCAGTGAAACTATTTTTACATAACCAAAAACCTCACAGTAAAAAAAAAACAGATTAAAAAGCTAGATATGACATTTCCTTTTAGAGAATTTATTCAAGTTTTCAAAACCGCCCTTGGATTTACTGTGCAATAATTAATTGTGGAGATATTGATAAATTAAAAACAAATGTGTAATTTTTTTGTTCAACCATTGATATCTCAGCAACCAATAGTAGTAGGTACAGATGCCTTTCAAAAAGCAAATTGAAGCTAAATATAAAAGCTAACTGAGTTTTGCATTGTTTGAGTTTGAATGTCCATGGACAGTCCTAAAAAAAATTGGACCATTTTTCCTCGAGGTATATTTTTTGATTGCTCGATAATTGTAATTCCAAAAAAAATTGTTGTCAAAAGATCTTCAAACCAGAAACTTAAAGCTTCAAAATCTTTTTTATCTCGATGCGATCATTTTTTTACTGAGATAGGTACAGCCTTGCAAAAATCACTAAAGAATTTATTAAATTTTATTGTTCCCTTAATTTTTTCAAGTAGATAGTTTATTTAACTTGAATCATTTGAGATAAAATATATTTAAAGCGTTTCGCTACTAAATAGTTTCAACGAATACACTTTGTTGAACAAAGCATAAATTATATCTGGTTCGCAGTAACACATGTTATAATTACAACGAACACCGGTTCCTGCAGCAGTCCAAAAACTACTATTTCGTCGGAAGCTTTATCGCTACCCCACCATAAACGATTTATATGGCGCACAAGAGCCGCTTATCCTTTTGTCTTTATGCTCGATAATTGCCATACTTCAGTTTAGCAATATTTTGTTCTGCGCGGAAACTAACTTCGCCCCAACAGTATATTCCGCTCTTCCTGTTCTCCTGGGGTCCTTAAGATCAGACGGAACAGATATGGCTTCCAATCTTTCCGCATTTAAAGTGCCCCCGAGGTGCAGTATAACCGCCCTCCTTGAAGTGTTTTTCAATAAAAAATAAAAGAACATAATGGCGTCTCAGCATATGTATTAGGTATTTGGGGAGAGCACGAATTTATATTATTGCTTATTATGGATTTCCTGATTTTAAAGTTCAAAGGGGTCTCGATATCAAACGTACAGGATGTTCCCAATCCAAAGTTGAGTAAATTTATTAACTTCCGGGCTTATTTGTAGAGCTACAAGTAAAAAGAAAATATATTGTTATTCTTCTTCCTTAACTGGAATATGCAATCCAAGTTTGTGCTAAAATACGTAGGTTTTTGTGCAAAAAGGGGACTTTTTTGGAAAAAGAAAATATTTTATTTAAAATTATCGTACTTTATGCTTTTTCTAGCAAATACAAAATCGATTCTTTATATTTTTTTTCGGTTAACTCCTGTACATACCTTTGTATCGATGCCATGTTAGAGCATCATTAGTATTAGAGATAGAAAGAAAAAACCATGGCACCACATACCACTAGGTATATTTTGATATAAAACTGAAACAATATTTTTTTTCGGGAAAAATACTTCATAAAATGACTACACATGCTCTACAGAAAATAGTTTTCTCCGAGCAACAGCAAAGAAATTAATTTTTAATTGAACAAATTCATTAATAGCGGGGAGTTTAACAGGACCCTAGTCAGATTACGAATGAAAATATTGTAACGAATTGCAAATGTACACAAAGAATCACGAATGAAAAATTACCTGACCGAACTTTGGATCAGAAATAAAAATTAATTATTAATATAGCAAACAATAAAATTGTATAAAATTGTTAATATAAATATACTTAATATAAAATAAGTAATAATTAAGAATATCACATAATATAAAATTGATAATTTTAATTTAATTCACAAGTATAAAATAAATTTTTCAAAAGAATGCATGACATCGACACTTGTTAACACTCAGTACAATGAGAAAACAGAATTTAAACCTAGAGTGACATATATCAAATAAAAGCCAAATATCTATAGATGAATCTGGTATACATATCATGGGAAGACGCGTAACTGTTTAGAAGATATATCAATGGAACTTAAGTCATAGTAGGAAAATTTTATCATTTGTCAAATTAAAATATAATTTTTTACAAATGTCAAAACTAAAGTTGGTTTTACAAGTATCTGGAGATGACCTATAAAAAGAACATAAAATAAGGAATATTTTAATAATTAGTGATAGAATTGTTTGTTAAATTAAAAGGACATTAAAAAAATGTATTAGTTATAAGGAGTGTAGTGAAAAGTGTTGTTAAAAAGGACATCCAAGGACTAGAAATTCTGCGAAGGAAACTTGAGAAAAATTAAAACCAGAAAATTCTAGAAGGATGAGAAACAAAAGTTTGTTGATTAGTTACGGCTTGGGTTTTGGAAAATGCAGAGAGTAAAGAAGTAGCTCCACAAAATTTAAATTGGTTAAAGAAAGAAGAGTCAAGTAATAAAATTATTCTTACCATAAAAGTTAAAAGTTTGTGTGTTATCAAAAAACAAGAAAGAAATTTACCATCGAAAAGAAAAATTTGCAGTACCAGTTGTGAGGAGTCCAGAGAGGTTTCCAGTGGCCCCATAAATGGTATGCTGAACATCCACGCAGTTTCCAACAAGGAAAAATACAAGCTAGCGAAAATCAGGTACCTAAAAAATAAAATTTTAAGTGCAGTAGAAAAAACATATAGCTATAACCTATAATTGATATTATTCTATCGCATCAAACCTTAGTTAAAAAGATGCAGAATAAAATAAAGAACTTACGTGACTAAAATTAAATCAAGCCCAACAATCATATTTCCAAAAAACTTTACAAAATCCTCGAAATCGATCTAAATTATCAATACGGCCATATTTAATTAGACTAGAATTTTATGTCAAAAAGAGATTATGCCCTATAAGATAGGCAAAATACAATACAAGATCTGTTGAGAATTGACTAATTAAAAGTAATTGCTAATAGAGTTAAACATTTTTTTTGTATTGTATTTGATTTTACTAAATTATACATAAGACTACAAAATTGATAAAAATATTCTTTATTAGTGTTAAAAAAGGTATTTATAATTTGAGCTACAATTTTAAGTTATGAGTCAACCCACAACAAAATTTGTTATTTTTTTGTGTTGCATTGTATTTGTTTGTGTATAAAAATCAATAGAACCGACTCCTGAGATCGAAAATAGAAAAACAAGCATCTAACATCAGCTGGCAAGGGAAAAGGTAAAGTACAGGGTGAGACAAAAAAAACGGTTTGTATTTCACAATTACTATTTACACAAACAAAATAAAATAAAATAACACCACACCACACAACAAAAACAACTCGGGCAAAAATAAATATTATTTAAACAAAAACAACTTTGACACACAAAATTATATATTTTCATAACAATATTAATATGTTTACAGAAAATATGTCGCAACATAGTACTATTATCAAAGAGCAAGGCTAAGTAGAGGATAAAATACCTACCTATATAAATTTAAATCATACCACATACCCGATAAACCTTAGTGTTGAGACAAGACTTCCGTGGAATCTTGCAAGAAGTTAAAACATATTACTACGTGCTTTTCTAAGTTTTCTTTATTGAAACGGCGACGTTTTTCACTCATGTAGGGTAGAGGCAGTTTAACGTCTACTGTTGAAAACGGACCAATTAAAAAGTTGGTTACTGAACTCCCACAAGCATCAGTAGCTTCGTCTATAATGACACAAATGAAATTGTCTGCAATGTCTTCGAGTATTTGTTGTTGTCACTACATTGTTGAAAAACCGATTGACATATCTGAGTCTTACCGTATTTTCATGAAGGATTTTTCGGTTCATATATTTTTCTAAAAACTTACAGAACTTGAAGTTCTCTAGTTTGTTTAGATTCCTTTAATACGTATGTCCCTGTAACCTTCGGGATCACTGTCAAACCACATTTGAAATAATTCCCGTCTATTTCTTTTCTCTTTTGGCATTTTACTTCACTATTCCCCCCAACTAATGGTTGTTAATGTAAATCATGATACTATTTGTAAATAGTTGTTTAAATACGAATACAATTTACAGTAGACGTAAAAAAAAGAAAGGTATGGACGCGACACCAACTACTTCAAGGTTCCGTAAATAACTGAACAGTTCAAAACGCGAGTCAGCTGTGAAGGCTATTGACCCCCGCGCCGACTCTGTTAAAACTCTGCACGTGCACTAAGCCTATTCATTGATGGGTTTTATATGCAGAAAAACTTGCTAAGAAGTAATAGCTTACATTTTCTACGACGGTTTTAATAATATTACGCTCCGAAATTACAAAAAATAAAAGAGACAAAAAATGTTGTAACTAGACTAAAGCATATTTGGGGACCCAGATTAGCGGTTGTGGGCCTATAATTTGATGGCATTATCTGAAAATGGAACTGTTTTTAGATTCTAAGACCTGAAAAAATTCTAAAAATTTATATAAAGACAAAATATTTTACAGGGACCTAGATCGGGTTTAGGAAGTTAGGAAAAAATAGTTCATACTCGAGCTACGAGTTGGCCGGTGGGCTGTGCGGGTAAAAATACAA
Source organism: Anoplophora glabripennis (assembly GCF_000390285.2). Lineage (NCBI taxonomy): Eukaryota > Metazoa > Arthropoda > Insecta > Coleoptera > Cerambycidae > Anoplophora > Anoplophora glabripennis. The sequence goes on from NW_019417595.1 coordinate 24,350, forward strand.
TCAAGATTTTGTTCAAATAATCAACTATCGTATTATCTAAAGCGTAGACGTAACTATTCGTCATTATTCATTGTAAACGAATCGTTATTATTTATAACACTAAGATTTAGGGTGATTTAGTTGACTGTACCAGCTATGCAATGTTGGTTGCCTAAGCTCAGCGGACACGTGGCATGTTATCACTTATGAAGACTGTTTACTAGCAATGTACATATCATTTAGAAAATTTCACTTATGAGAACTATCCTGTCACTATCACTTGTTTAGTATAAATACAATGTGGCTCTCCAGCACCAACATACGAGAAAATTTTATTGGGAAGCATGATTCGAATGAAATCTTTTTAATGCGTACCTTCTAGATATGCTTATTGAACAAATTACGATGACCTATTTGGCCATACAACTCTTCGGCATTTAGCAGTAGCACCATTTCCCACATTATAACAATTTAAAAATTTTACTGAATTTCGAAATAGGTACAGAACATTTTAATTGATAATATCGCATTTGATGAAACCGCAAAGACAAATACTGAATTATTTTCGGCAGTGGCCTATGTACCTGGGTGTATACTTAGAATGCACTTCCTTAGTTTTAGCTAAGAATCTTTGATCTGCTCTTGTTGTTCTGGGGTTAGGGCTCTGTGGGTGCTAAGGCCGCTACGGACAAAATCGTTCCTGAGACAACGGTGGTCGTGTGAGATGTTAGGTAGTGATTTTTTGCATCCAGTGCTTTTAAACGTTTCGCCGTTCATCACTATTGGCATCGTCAGCCGTTGCTCAGAGGCAGTACTTAATTAAAATCATCAAAAACTTGCAGGATTAAAAGTTTAAAAATTGTTTCATTTTCAACAATTCTGACCGTGATGAATAATTCTGGTTATGTTATTCTTAAGAAATTTTGACTAAGTAACAATTTGATATTTCACAAAATTACACCTATTCCATAAACATTATTTACTCCATATATTATTCCATAATACATTATTTACTTCAGCCTTTAAACCACATCTTATGAGTGATTTAACTTTGAATGCAGAAACTGCAGGAATAGATAATAGATTCATTACCAAAAAATAAGTAGAGTTTGTTGTAAATTTTTTTTCCTAGGGGACGCGGCATTCGAGATACAGGGTGCTAAAGTTTACAAAATGAATATTATGGATATCGTTGGATCTGACGTCTTCCACCACGATATAATGAATCAAGGGTACTTAGTCCAGTAAGATGGCCACCACGTTTACCCGACCTTAATCCTATGCATTATTTGGTCTGGGTATTTTTGAAAAATAAAGTTTATGGTATACCAATAGAAACACGAGACGATTTGTGGCAACGAATAGAGGAAAATTGTAATCTCCTGCGGGAAAATCATGTCATTATAAGTTCCTCTATAAATAGCCTGATAGAAGACGTCAGAAGTATATCGATGCGGAAGGACTTCATTTTGAACAATTGTTGTAGAACTTGTTACTTAATTACTTATCCGACCTATTTGCTATTTATGTTATTTTAATATTTATTGTTAGTTTGATATTTTTTTCAGAAATAAATTTATTTCTACAAAAGCTGCCAGGGAAAAAGCTGACGGCTGCTTTAAAAGCAAGTGACTACTTAAAACCATCTAATAAAAGGGTTAATTTATTAGAAAAACTCAATAAAACATAAAAACAAGTCCAAATGTTTCATAAACGACTGCAACTATTAAAAAACACCAAGAAAATTTTATCATTCATTCATCATTCATAACAGTACCTGAATTTAATATTATATCTACGGAAAACCGCCAGTGCCGTATTTTTTTCTTGGGAAAATGGGGCGCACCTTTAGCAGCACGTCACTGGTTAAAGCAACGAGGCTAACATTACATTCAAATAAAATTAAGTGAATTCAATAAAAGGTCTAGTTAAATGAATACGCTGTAGTAAATTTCAGTCAATTCCGTCAGCGTGTAATATAAGATACAACAGAGAATATATATATTTTTTTAAATTTTAAAATAATGTCGAATACAGCGTTCCGCAGGAAAAAAGCTTATAGAACAAACCCTATTTATTTTTTGGTAATAAATTTATTTCTGCAGTTTCTGTATTTAAAGTAAAGTAATTATTTTAGTGAAATTACCCTGTATACTTAAACTAACTGGAACACATCTAATAAATTATGTTGCTTCATTTTCTTAAAGATGATATGTATAATAAATACAATACAAAATAGTTATAATTAATTTTTTTAATTAAAGATACTATTTCTGAAACATTTAAAGTTATTTAATGGAAGCGAATGAAGCGGGTTATCGCATTATTACTTCATAAATAATATTTCGACAGCACCATTATGATAATGTTTGAGATATACAAACTAGAACGCGACAAAATAAGGCCACGTAAATTTCGAGAACCAAGTCATTTCCGAATAAATATATTCCTCTCGACTTATAAGCTAGTTGCGGCTAATGAAAATTGTCGATTTTGTTAATAAGACGTGGAACCCATACCATTTTTTAGGGATTATTCCTAGGTCCACAAATAGACCCTTCTACAAGAAAAAAAATTCCGAATTCACTTCATTCGCTAGATGAAGACGTTTCGCATTATCCACGTTTTTAAAATGTAGCAAAACTGTTTTCATTTGTCTGTTATTGCGAACGTAGCGTACCCACGCATCGTTCATTCATCCTGTGTAAGTGTGTCAAATTAAAAAACGATGCCTGTTTATAATACATAGCATACAGATGCTAAGTTACATAAATCATTATTAATCTTAAAGTTAGCATGGACTAATTCAGAGGGATTAAAAGAATAGTAAAGTTGTGTATCATCCGCGTACATATGATACTTACAATAAATCAGCGTTTTAATAACATTTAAAGTGTAGACAGAATACAGCAACGGCCCTAATATACTTCCTTGTGGCACACCAGACAGAATGACAAGATGTTGTGAAAACTTATTATCGAGTGATACTCGCTGCTTCCTATCACAAAGAAATGAGGTTAATAGCGATGATGCGGGATTTGTAAAACCTATATAATGAAAAATTGAATTTAGTATTATCGCGATTAAAAGTGTCGAACGCCTTACTATAATCTAACAAGACCAGTACCACAGCTTCACTATTATCTCTTGACTTAAAAATATCATCTGTCAAATCAGAAAGAGCAGTTGAACAGCTATATCCACGCCTAAAACAAGATTGTTTTTCCGGAAGGATATTATTTGCAATTAGAAATGCAGTAATTTCCATTTCTATAACTTTTTCAAGAATCTTACTTAATGCGAGTAAAATTGAGATCGATCTAAGATGAGTAGGCTCTGTTGGATTGTTAACTTTAGGAAGAGGAATATGATCTATACATGCATTTATGATACACGTAATAAAAGGTATAATATACGGACAATATATAAATATAAGTGTGGTAATTAAATTATCACATCCAGATGCTTTAGATTTCATATTTTTAATTATATGCATTATCAAATTATCAGTTATAGTGTCAAAACTAAACGAATTATCAACTATTTTATTATTTTTATAAAAATTTATCAGTTCAACATCAGGCGCAACAGTATTGCATGATGCTTCAATGAAATATTTATTTAACATATCCCTTAAATTTTCAGGTACATTTATACTTTTTCTTTGGCATATATTTAATATATTCAATTCATCCCATTTGTCTTTAGCAAATGTAGGTGGCATTGTGCTCTGTGTAGTCGTAATATTGGTATTGGTATTGTTTTAAGGTTAGCAGTGAAATGTGTGATAAATTAATTTTAAAACCCGATAGCCTGAAGAATGTGGTGTCCGGTTGCTCGCTGCCAACTAATTCATTCGGAAAGACAATAATAAGCTGTAGAAACACTGAAATAAAGTTTTATAACTTTATGTCGCATGTCGGTTTTACTTTTGGTACTCATTGCTAGTATTGGATAGGGTTGAGACAAATCTATTAATTTTTAAGCATGTGTAAATTGTTTTAAAAATAGTATTAAAGCCTAACATAGATTTACATAATTAAAGTGTACAAGAAATGAAACTATTTGACCAATTTAAACAAGATATAAGATGCATATTAGATATGAGAATTTTATTATATGTTATTCTAATACTTAATAATTATACTTATTAAACTATGTGCATGTAATACTTAGTTCACAGCTTATTAATTTTGATGGATGACTATTTGAAGTACACAAACTTTACTGTAACATTTCTTATTTAAAAAATAAGCATAATAGTCATTTTTATATAAAACCTTGATCTAAAAATGCATTGTTGTTTTCGAAATATAGACTCGAACTTTTTGGGATATTTTTATTAAAATAAATGTAGAAATTACAGTATCATATTTTCGAGAGGCTGTCGCTACTCATTTTGAAAACATGAAAAAAAATAGACGATTGTTCAAAAAGTTTGAAAGCCTATATCTCAAGAATAGTAGATTTCCGGTTCAAATATAAACTTTTTTGCTTATTTCTACCTCAGTAATAATTCCTTAAAATATCTTCCCCGCGGAGCACAATGTATTATGTTACCAAAATTGATTACTAGAGATCGGAAATGTTAGGGCGTCTGCAATGTGGTTATCTTTTATGTAATTTTACTCAAACAAAAAGTGATACAACCGTTACCTTCTTATAATTGTACTTTTTACATTAGAAGAATATGTATGTAAGTATTGGAATATTATTATGAAACAACAAGGGGAAGTATCTATTTTTCTACACTAAACGCTTCACATGGAACTTTCCATGAAATGTATAGGTATAGTATAATACGTAATAATAAGTACCAGCAAATGTTAATAATAATTTCAACCATTAAAAAAGGAAGGTTTTGTATGAATAATTCATTGGCATGTAAAAATTACACCAAAAGCATTAAAATAATCCAATTTAACTTTGCCTAACTTTGCCTTACTAAATTTAGAGTAATTTTTCTCAAAAAAGTTCGTAAGGGATCTGTTAGGAAACCCCTAAAGAAAAGATTAAAAAAAACAATTCCACTTTGGACAATAAAATTCACATACTTCTTGCGATGATAAATTATTAAAAATTTGCCTCTATTTACTTATCAACAGGTATTATTGAATGTTAAAACAATAATACTTTATACCTTGTTTTTAGGTTATGTTATGCGTGACTGGACTATGTGAATTTAAATTTGTTTCAAAACGATAAGTGTAAATTTTAGCTATAAATAATTGATTTCATATAAGAAAAAAAAGCAATATCTTACATCAAAAGTTAAAACGTTAATCAATTTCTATAAATTTAAAGTAATTTTTCTCAAAAAAGCTCTTGCGGGATCTCTTAAGAAAGTCTAAAGAAAAGATTAAAAATAATGTCCAGTTTGGACAATTTTTATAGGCGTTTTTGGGAATACTAAATACAAAAGGCACCCACCAATGTGTAGCGTGTCGTTGAACAATCGTTTGTGCGTGTTTGAATGAGTTTGACGTTTTGCTTGGTCGAGTCTATGGCACGTGTTTTCATGGCAGTCAATAGCATCGTGTATTGCGAGCATAGAGCGGCACATATCTTGACCACAGCTTTAGTCTATATCTTACAGCTAGATTTTTTTCTACTTAAAAATACTATGAAGTTTTCCTGTTTCTTAGGTGATGTAAATATACATACGAGTATATCGATAATATAAATTTACATTTTGGGTGAATTGTAAAATTACATGCTTAATATAAATTTGCTTTCATAATGCCTGTAATTTTACATTACCCACTGTGGCGTCAAAATAATCAATAATCTACTGTGTAATTTTACATAATATTTTTAACACTGCAGCTAGCATAACTCACAAAGTCAAACTAAGTCTCAGTGTGGCCCTAGCATTAGACTGTAGTCGTGGAACTAAAGCTACTGGCTGAACTATCAACATTTGCAGAAAAGTTTACTTGACGTAAACTTTTCTGGAAATGCGTGGACCGGAAATCTTTAATGTTAAACCCGTAAATTAACTAGAAGACTCCTATCAAATTATTTTACCTCATTTTGGTAGAGCACGCGTACCTTCCTTCATCCCGACTTCGGCGTATGCGGCTTTGCCTTTTTTATCGTTATGTTATTTTTAGGAACTCTACGGAAATAAATCTTTATGATGAAAGTTTTGTGAGAGATAGTACTTCTGACGATCATCATAAATGGCATTTCATCAGCATCGTTATGATAATATTTTAGATATTCGAACGAGAATAAGACGAAATAAGACCATGTAAATTTGCGAACTAAATCATTCTGAATTAATGTATTCCGCGCGACCTATAAGCCCCTGCTGTATAAAACGACTACCGCTTGTTCTAGCTTGAATATAGAACGCGCGTAGTTTGCATTAATATCTGTAAACAAATGTAGTTACTGCCTTAGGCTCTATGCCTCTCTTGACCCGTTTTCATGAAAATGTGGCTAAATGAAAGTTTTATAGAGCGCCTGAGATTCATAAACCACTTTATTGCTAAATACACTTTAGGTTGTCGGGCTGTAGTATTCTATAACGACCATTTTTATTGCCGCCGTAATAGCGTCGTTACTTATTTTGCCTACTCTGCATTGTCTTTAATTTTTCTTCCATTGACTGGTTTGTTTATAGTTACCTTTTACTTTATCCTTTCTTAATTAAAACTGGAACATTTTAGATATGGAAATAAATTCTTTACGACATTGTTATAAATTGAGTTCCCAGGAAAATTGTGTTTATAGAAAATAACATTTCTTGATAAGTCTTGATGTTGTTGAACTTGTTTACCAATTTTAGAGTAAACTTTAATTTTAATATGCTGAAGATACTTCCTTATGAAGTAGGTATTTGATTACTAATTAAAAATTTAGTTTAGGTTGGTTTATGCAGTTTATTAGTAATATTACTTAGGGTAACTAATGATTATTACATTAATTTTCCCCTGAAGAAATAATTTTATTAAAACAAAGATCGATAATACAGCCCCACAAAAAAAAAAGATTCTGTACCAGAGACATAAGTACATAGTTCTTGTGTATTTTTTGATGTTGTATCCGATTCCATAGTCCAAAAACCGATCTACCAGGACATTTTTTAGTAAAACACTAAAATATCCACTAAAATAAGGTGATATAGTGAGAATAAGGTAAAGCTTTATAATGAAAATCAGCAATTTCAAATACTTTGAGGAAACACTACGAATAGATTGCCATAACCTATATTGTACGTTACAGATACGTAAGTAGGTACATATAAGTAACGATTTAACTATCCGTTTAATTAACCAAATATTAATCGAGACTCAATATACAGGATGATTCAGAACTTATTCAATTATTCCTGTACATCTGAAAAAAATTTGGATGTACAGGGAACTCTTACAAATACAATTTTGTAGAGAAAAAATGATAAAGGACAGGTCGAAAATGCACGGCACTGGAAACAGGTCAACTGTAAAAACTGACCTCGCTCAATGCGACCGACATGGCGGCAAAGTGTGATAAAAACGAACAAAAACTTTCGCACAAAGGAAAAGAAATAAATACAATTTTATAGCACCTATTTTATATCAGCAAATTCAACTGTTTTTGACGTTATTGTTATTATTAACTAATAAAATTAATTTGTGTTTTTAAATAATAAAATAATTTGACATACCCGATGTTACAACTTTTCAAAATTTTATCCACCGACGTGTAAACACATTTGGGTCCGTCTTACTCAGTTTTGACGAACTAACACAAATGTTGTCTCGCTTCACCACAAATTAAAACGATATCCATCAACTCTGAGTTGCTATACACGCAAACCAATTTTGGCACTAACTACTAAAAAACTATTGTAACCACAACAGATAACAGGTAAACATTATCGTAACGACGATTGTAAAAACGGATTTCAGTATTTGGAGTCGCTGAGGCCACGTGGCTCTCCACGTGTATTACGAATGACGCTAGAGACTACAGTTGTCCAGCTATGTAATGGTTGAATGTACTACAACTTCAATACTTTTTTTATCGGAAACTAAAAGGATTTAGAAAATTTGTTTTTACGATATTGACTCCATTTCTCATGCCGCGTCTATTCCCAATTTGTTTTGGATAAGTTGTGAATCACCCTGTATTATTGTTTTTAATTATTGTTATCAAACCACTGCATGTAAATATAATTTTCACCGAAATAACCGGATTAACAGACACTTGTGCAGTACTACACCACGCTATGAGATGACCTAATGGGGACGATGGGAACAGACAAAGACAACGCACGACAACCATATAATGGGGTGAGGTCACTCAATAATGAGGACATTTACTCTTGTTTAACTACAAGTGTGCCAAATACGAGTTTATCTGCAGAATTTGTTGAAGTGAAAGTACTTTGTCTTAGTATTAAATATTATCACAAATGAGTAAAATTATCAAAATGCTCAATGTGAAAATGTACTCAACCATTTTGATTCACTCCATACCTTTATTGCTTTCACTCACACCGATCTTTTTACTGTGTAGAGCTAAAAATATTAATTTGACCATACAAATAGGAACCTATTTCAACTAATTCTAACTGGCACTTGCAGGAATGTCGAACTACACCCCTTTAGTTAGAAAAAGACAGCACATTATAGATGGAATTTATATTCTTTGTTTCTCATTTTTTCAATCCGCCAAAATGGGTCCGTCATTTTGTATTTAAAAATTTCCGAATTAAAACCTTCCGACATCAGGTTCGTAATCAGCGACCCCGAACACCCGCTGTAACAAAATTAAGGCAAAAATATTGAATGCAAAAATGTCTGACTTAAAGGGGTAAGTGGGACCCTGGTCTGTAAGTGGTTTCCAACCCTTTGAGGGATAAGTTATATTATATTTTTTTGGTATATTGTCTATCAATCTACATCTATATATTTGGTAGTATAAAATACAAGGCTATGGTTTTTCACATAGTTTTGCACCCACATTCGTTATTTGATTTTAGGCATGGAATTAATTCCTTCGAAGGGGTGGGTGTGGATATAAATACACAAGATCTGTGGTACAGATTTTTTTTTTGTGGGGATATGTAATTCATTCTTATCTTTTATAACCTCAAAAAAAATTGGACAAAAAATGTAATTCCAAACTAATTTCCTTAATAATAATTTGGGATATCTTTTCGTATAAGATGTGTTTTGGAACAACGTTTTTATTACAAATATTTTTAATTCTCCGTAAAAATCTTAAAAGGTCAATGATAATGTTTTTTTGGACATTCCAACGATACACAGATAATGATTGAATATCATAATTTGTCAAAATCTGATAAAATAATTTTACATTATGCCTACCTTTTGTAGGTATAAGTTTAAAAATCAAATCGGATTTAAATATACAGGGTGTTTGGAAAAGTTGGTACAAAATTTTAGGGGATGAAAGTAGAGCCAAAAATAGTAAAAAAAGTTCCTATAAACATTGGTCCTCCTGAGATATGGCCCTCCAAAAATATCCAAATATCATTTGGATATTTTTTAAAATAATTTTCTCTCTGATTAAGATAATGGAATGAAAATTGTAGGTAATAATCATACCATGGATCTTTAACTATCATAAGTCAACAAAATCGGTTAAAAATAAGGATAGTTTTCTAACTACCCTTAAAAGAAATTTTTTTATTTTTTTTTATTCCTTTGAATTATCAAGCAAATAGTATTATTTTTAAAATATTAGACTGCTTTGAAGAAAAAATGTCTACTTTTTTTCCGAATTCTGCGTAGTTTAGTCAGAAATAATTATTTTTTAAATAATGTATGGTTCAGAAAAGTAACTTTTTTAACATTTTGCACGTAGGTAGGCATCTTTCATGGTGACAGTTTCATTGTAATGATACTAATGATTATCACTTTCGCGTGCTATCATTTTAATTCTTACATTTCTTTATTTTATTTCATTCGATTTTTTTACAATCATGGACCATCATGAGTAGACGCTCTTTTTACACTCGCAGTAGGATTACGTTAAATAAATTCGAAAATTACTTCGTCTAAATAATGCCTACGCCTCCTTGGACGACCAAATTCACGATACCTGTATTTTGGAGTTGGGGCTCCTGATTCCATCGTTCTTGCATGAATTTTCCCAAAAAATCTTGCAGAAGGTTGTCTTCTATCAGAGAAACGTTGCCGATACTCTTTTTGAGCCACCAGACTATTTCCATTACAGAAACCATAAATAAAATGCATGTCGGCATATTCACGGTTAGTAAAAGCATGATAGTTCATGGTTGTAAAAAATTGAATAAAATGCAAAGTCAAGCACAAATATCACAACTAAGAAAATAAAGAAACGTAAGAATTTTTTAAATGCTAACACGCGAAAGTGACAATCTAGTCCAGGCAAGTTAGACCAAAATCACCCAGAATACGGAGATTTTTTTTTGATGAACAGATCAAGTTGAGGTTTTCGGCATTGTCTTCGGAAAAATATCAGAAAAAGTCTATCTATTACACTTTGGGGCTGGATCGAAAGTGCATTGCGGGTGCATAAACTGCATATTGGAGTGCACCAATTTTTCCAAATCTTCTAAAAATGGTAAAAATTGATTAAAAGTTGTAGAAATTTGTGTGCACGGCTTTTCGGGGTCGGAGATTCCGAATCTGACCCTGAAAAATATGCCCGATGGCCCTGGGGACCCCCAGGGGGGCAAGGGGGGGCTTCTGCAAAACATCGAATAGCTGAGTAATTGCCTTCTAAATCCCTACTCGGGGGTTTTCGGGGTCGGGGATTCCGAATCTGACACTGAAAAATATCCATTGATCTTACCTTGTCTATCACTGAGAAAAATTGTCGTAGAATTGGAGAAATCCTGGACAATCCGTTCCCAAGAGACAAATTTCGTTAAATCAAAGAAATATTCCTTAAAACCGAAAAATATTTCATGGATCATGGATTTTCAAAAGAATCTCTTGGGCCCGTGCAACTGCGGATAATGCATAACAATTAGGCGACAAAATCCGATTATCGACAATGCAGATCTTGTGGGTGCAGGAAGCATGGAATTACATGCACAATTGCATGTACAAATTATTTTGGAACCAACTGTTCCAATCCTGAAATAGTCGAAAATGTAATAGATGATAGTGATGGAGACAGTGATGACAGTACTGATGATGAAAATTGTGATTGATAGTGAAAGTGTTAGATAAACATATGATAGTAGTTGTCTCACTAATTGCCTTGCAAATAAAAAGAAAATTGGTTCTCAGAATAAAGGGGATTCTTTTCGACTCATTAATTTCCTGTTAGTTTTTCTTACCCTTCTTGTCTAATCTCTGTAAATTTACGTGTGTTACAATGTAAAGATAAGCCTACAAGATCATGGTTGGTAAGCAGGTGGAGCAGTTTTATTGCAAAAATCTGATGTGCCTTTCGATGTTTTCCAGAAAGCCCACCCCACGGGCGTCGGGCATACTTTTCAGTGTCAGAATCGGAATCCCCGACCC